>NW_022196895.1:27889244-27912721 GCF_008632895.1 Mastomys coucha | reverse complement strand
GGGGGGGGGAGGGGAGTCAAGATGTTGGTAAGGATTTCTGCCAGGGACTTTGAGGTGGGGAGGCAAGGTGACAGAAGGGACCACAGCAGTCTGTGGGGTGACCCTTACCACCTTCCTGGGGTGGGACAGGTCCTTGCAATCACTCTGCACAAAGAAGCAGACCCTGAGAACAGTCTTCCCGCTGAGGGAACACCCAGAGCTGAGCCTGGGGAGGAAGCACTGAAAAGCAGGAGGGAAGGGTGGGTCTCGCACCATGACAGGGTACATAGTGTTTCTGAATCCAGAGCTACCCAAGGACTCCCAGCCACACCTTCAGCAGTGGTCAGCGGCAGTGTGACCCTGAGGCAGAAAACTGTCACGTGCCCCAAGGGATCTTCGAGCCACTACCCCACGACGGCTGGGTGTTGCCCTGACTCCCAGGACCCAGGACCCTTTCCCAAAGAAGATTGCAAAAAGGGACAGGGCTCCCCCAGGAGCACCAGGGTAGCAGAGCATAGCGCAGAGAAAGCTTTTCTGCCAGTTCTTGGCTAGAAGAGGGTCCTGAGCCCTGGGACCACCCCTTCCAGCCCAGCTTTGAGCCACACACACACACTTGTATCCAGCCAAGTTCCAGAAGTAACTGCAGAGGCCAAAACTGGCTGGACTCCTGTGGACTTCTGACCCACCTCTGCAACCTACTTAGTCTTGAACCTGTACAAGGAGACCTGAGATTCTTCCCCAGGGCAGGCTGGAGGGATATTCTCTGCCCCTCGCCCAGCCTCTACACTTAGGGTTTAAAAACAGTTCCCCACAGGTATCTAAACATCTTTTACCCCAGAAAAGGCAATAGAAGGCTGCAGACTGACTATTACCCAGAATCACACCGGGTTACCAGGAAAGTCCAGTGCTCTCCAGCTACATTTTAAGGCTTTTCTCAGACAAGTCCCTGGTCTGGGTCGCCCCGAGGGGATAACTGGCTATAGAACTACACCTGCCTATGCCCACACACTCCCTCGAGGAAGAGAACGGGACCCCCGCCCCGACCCTCTCAGTCCCAGAGGGATTGCAGCCTGGGAGCAAGGAGGTAACGGGATTTCCTGCCACGATCCGCTGTCCCGCATCCGTCCGGGACCATGTCACCCTCCACCCGTAACTTAAGGCATCTGTTACCTTCCCGTCATGGTGGCCGCGCGCCTAGCACCGGTCAGTCGTCCACTCGCTGTGTCCCTGACAGAGGACTCACGGTCCTCCGGGCAGAGGGAAGAACACGCCCAAACTGCGAGGGCGGCTCCACCCAGCCTGCAGCTGGGATGAGGAGCGCAGGGGACAGCCTCAAGGGGCACAGGGGATGCCTATGCGAGTGTCAACCCTGGGAACACTAGAGACTGACACTAGAGACTCCCGACTTGAGTGGGTCGGTCACGTCCTCATTACCCGGACTCTGTTGCCACCTCCCGGATTCCGGGCATACTTTTCCTTTTAAAGGGAATGAAGTTATAATAAACATGCACAAGTTCGCACCCCACCCCCATCCACCCTCCCCACACTTTCCCCCACCTCCACCCTGAGACACTTTTAAGGGTGTGTTAAGAAGGCAAAACTGGGACCGCCAGAGCAAGCGAGCGAGCGAGCGAGCGAGCGAGCGCGCACGCGCGCGCACTTCCTTGGCGTTCCCGCGGCTGCCCCAGGAAGGAAAACAGCGGATTTATGCCTCCAAGACATTTCTGGGCACCAACTATGGGACATTAAGGGTCTCCCCTAGTCTGTGCTTCCCCTCTTAGAGGGAACAAGGTCCAAGGTATCTTTTCTGCCTGAGTTTAATCTACCTTTAGACCCAACACCCGTGCCCTCTCTCCTGAAAACCGCGCCGTTTATTTATTTATTTTGGACAAGGTTTATGTAATCCATGATGTTCTCAAACATCTTTTTATGTCCCGAGAATGACCTGAGCTCCTGGTCCTCCTCCTACTGCTGGGATTATAGAAAGGGACTCATTTTATACAAAGCCCAGGGAACCCAGGGCTTTGTGCATTCTAGCTAAGCAGGTATTTCGTAAGAAATATCAAACCCAGACTCCTGTCTATAGTGAAGCACTGCTGATAAAGGGAGATTATCAGCTCTAAAATGATGTGGTGATATAAAAGCTGTAGGAAGTTCTGCTTTGAGAACCGTTCTCAGGTACCTGATATCACCAAAGTGCGGGATCCACAGTTGCTATCGGTTACTTCTCTTTGTTTGCTTTTTGTTTTTGTTTTGTTTTGCATTTGTCTTGGCTCTTTCTGCCAAGTTGTAATTTGGGGTTGGTTAAGCACAACGTGTGAAAGATTCTGTGGTTCCTCTACCAGTGTTAGGAGGAATATTTCCACAACTGTCGACTTGACTTCTGGGTGGTTTAATCAAGCATTGAGGTCTTGTGGGAACCGATGAAAATAAAAAGTCAAAGACAGGGCCTGGAAAGATAGTCCATGGCAAAAGTATGAGAATCTGAGTTCAAATCCCCACCATGTAAAAAGTTGGAGTTGGTCCTGTGTGCCTGAGACCCAAGTGATGATGAAGGTAGAGGCAAGAGGACCCCTGGGGGGCTTACTGACTGCCAGTCTATCTCCAGGCCCCATGAAAGACCCTATATCAAAGGAACTGAGTGAAGAATGATTTATTCAACACCCAATGTCTTCCTCAGGCCTCTCTACGCATTCACCTGTCCACCTACCTCCCATTTAGCATGCTTAGATACCACACACACCACACAGGGACATTATATGGTTGTTGTATGACGTGGCCATGCAGGGATCTGCCTATGGATGTAGGGTCATTTGTTTGCCTGTTGCTCAAAGGGTCTTACTTAGCCCTCCAAGAGATACAGAGCTTCCAAATGGGACTAGCTCCTACCATAGGAACCCAGTGGACACTAGGACAACCTGATTAATAGCTACTGGGCACAGCCTGCACGGAATGTGTGCTGCCTTGGGCCAGGAAGCAAAGGGATCACACACTGCATTTTTCGACTCTTAGAATTTGCTGTAGGTATGGATGAGGGTGTGGCCCTTGCTGGGCATGCATGACAGGTGCTGGTGTGTCACATGCCTGTGCTGGTGTGTCTCATGAGAGTGGACATGGAAGGGGAAGCTGTGGGAGTGGAGGTGGCTTTCCTGGACATCAGTGACGTATGTAAGTGGTCAAGTGGGTGAGGGGATGTCTAGTGGGGACGTCAGTTTGTGTTGGGAAGCAGGAGGAAGCAGGAAATGAACTCAGAACTCTGTCCCAGATGTGGAAGGTTTGATTCAGGTACAAGTTCATCCTTAGAGTTAAGTGGATCCCTGAGGATGTCCATGTGAGCAGAGGGCCCTCTGTGAGAAAGGAGGGGCAGAGAGGTCTGGGCTGGACAGGGCGGAGACAGCGCTGAGGAGACAGCTCTGTCAATAAAGTTCTTACCTCGTGAGCAGGAGGCCATGACCCATTTTTAAAATAATAATAATAATAATAATAATAATAATAATAATAATAATAATAGTAAAGCCAAGTGCAGTAGCATGAGTTTGTGATCCTAGCATAGGGGGTGGGGGGCAGAAACACACTGATCTCTGGGCTGAGTTGCTGGCCAACCTAGCCTGTTAGAAAAGTTTTTTGGCCAGTGACAGATCCTGTCTTTGAAAAACCAAGGTATACAGAACCTGAGGAACAACAGCTGAAGTTGGCAAGCCGGCCTCCACCAGTGCATACACGCCCATGTGCCTGCATCTATACAGACACGTACAAAGGAAAAGATAGGGGCGCTACAGATCTAAGACGCTAGGGAATTCTGGTCTCTATCTCCAAGGACAGGAAATGATCTGGGATGGATCAGGCCCAGGAAAGTGAGGGCTCCATACCCAGCCCTGTCAGAAAGGAAGGGGAACAGCTAGGCACCCTAGAAACAAGCTGAGCCCAGGAGGCAGTAGGGTATGATGACTGCCCTGAGAGGAGAAGGAGGAAGAGGAGGAATAAGAGGAATAAGAAGAGGAAGAGGAAGAAGAGGAGAAACACACAGCTCTGTGAAGCCAAGGGACAGGTGTGGTGTTGCACTTTGTCTGGGCTGAGGAGATGGAAATGTTGGGCACTCAGAGAGAGGCTTGAATCATGCACTGAGTGCTGTAACTCAGGGACAGGAGCCCCTGAGATGTCTGAGGTCAAGGACAGGACAGAATGACACAAGGGTTGGTTCCAGGAGGAAATGCAGGCACAGAAGCTCACCAGGGGCAGAGCAGGAGCTTAGAGTAGATGTGCCCCAGAGAAGACAGAAGAGGCCCCTGATTACTCCTTACCATGTCTTCCTTCTCCAGGCCTGAACCCAGTGCTGTTCAGGGATGCTCAAAGACTCATGGGATTAAGGAGGGCCTGGGCCTCTAGCCACCATGCTAGACCAATAATATGAAGATCAAGAGAACTCTAAGTGCCTCGGTTGGCTTTCTGCAGCCCCTACCTAGAGTCCTACATAAAGAGATTGAGGAGGCACTTTGCAGCCCTTCCAGAATCTGCTCGTTAATCTTGTCAACACCACAGTATTCTAGAATCACCATGGAAACTAATCTCTGGGCAAGTCTGGGATTATCTGAATTGGGCTAGTTGAGGGAGGAGACTCTGAATGTGCGTAGCAACATTCCAAGAATGAGTTTTCAGACAAAACTAAAAGGAGAAGATGGGTGTGCCCAGTAAGACGTGGCAGTGGGTGAAGGTGCCTGACAAACTGGGTTCTGTCCCCAGAGCCCAACAAGGCAGAAGCACGAACTCCCCTAAATTGTGTCCAGACCTCCAGAAGGAAGCCATGGCACCTGCACAGCCAAACACACTAGCGTTCTGTGATGGCTAATCTTGGTTGTCGACTTGGCTACAGAATCAACTAAAACCTAGGTAGTTGGACACCATGGTGAAGCAGTTTCTTAACTGGATCATTTGAGGTGAGAAGATCCACCCTTAATCGGAGTCATCCTTCTGATGGCAGAATACATAAAAGGACAGGCAAGAAGGAATCTTGCTCTTTTCCTGCTCACCCTCCCTCTGCATGGCAGGCTCATCAGCCCTGCTCCTAAGTATTTGCTGGTATTAGGATCTACTTCTTCAGGGCTCCTACACTGCCCAACTACCAAATTCTTGGCCTTTCAGTCACAAGACAGCCATAGTTGGACTAGCTGGACAACAATCTGCAAGCCATGCTAATAAAGACCATTTTAATATAAATTTATTCTGTCAGTGCTATTCTTCCAGAAAACTCTGACTGATACGCACATATACACAAATAAATAAATGTAGTAAGTCTTTATAATTAAGATATAATACTAATAGTAAAGTGCCCGAGTGTGAGCATTCATCGGATTCCTGAATATGGCTAAACTATGGCCAGCAGCCACCTGTTGCTCCTGCAGTGGCAGTGCCTGTCCTGACCTGACAGATTGTATTTACTGGAACTGTGAGCCAGAATAAAGTTATCTGTCAGATACATGACTTTGCCTCTGCATGAAACAAGTAACTAATCCACAAGGCCTTGAGGTCTACGCCCACTATGGACAGCCCTGTAGAGGGAGCCCAGTGTTTTTCCAAGCTGACAGGAGGGTAAAGGAGTTAGTTAAAGACAGCCAGCCATAGGGGATGTGAGAGCTCCCTGATGGCTGATCCACCTAAGCTTCTCCCCTGCCTTTAGATTATGGCTGGATTCTGTGAGGAGTTAGTAAGGAGTAGACAGTCAGAAGAAAAGGTAGGAGAATGAAAATAGCATTCCTACCTGGGAAGGAGATAATCTCTCATAACATCTGGAAAGTGCTCAACCAACAAGCCACCATTATCCAGGACCACCTGCCAAGCTAACGCCATTCACTGACGTGTATTTTTCTGACTATTTCAGTCAAATAATACCATCTGTTTGTGGGTATTTTCTGTTGGAGCTGAGGAAATGAAATGTGGGGGAGAGGGATTGTGGGGAAACTCTGCTAATTAAGGTCAACATCTACATTTGTCTGGATAGCCTCTGAGCTCCGTAGAATATGGGGACTCCCTTCGTTGGCAGGGCTTCTCTAACTTTGTTTGGGGAGTTCAACCCCGCCACCCCCCATCTGCAGTATTAGATCATAATAAGTTCAACTTCAACTTCTTTTCTCCTGATCAGAACACATTCAGTTAGCACTTGAGATTCCTGAAATGCTTCCCCATGCTAATGAGGCATTTGGGTACCCTAAGCCTTCAGCCAATGACCTTTGTCTATCCTGGATGTTTCTACTCTCCCCACCCCCCCAAAATTATACATGCCTTGAATCACCCAAGTGAAGTTGACTGCCTCCCTGCAGCCTGTCCCTTGTGTCTCCTTCACCCCCTATGCGATTCACAGGGCTTCCAAGCCCCACCCCCACACCTCCCAGTCAATAGTCTCTGCTTCCTTTGTCCTCATGGACCAATACTGCCAACAATCCATGAGGGCAGGGAGGGTCCCAAGGGATCAAGAGAAAAAAACAGTCTGGGGAGCCTATAAGGACCAGTTCAGAGACCACTTGGCTCTGTGGACTCCGCCCTTCCTGACAGCACACTTTCAATAAACTTTTTTCAATCAAAAAAAAAAAAATCAATGAATAAATGCTTATGTTTCAATAAATGCCCATTTTTACTCCTCTGGGCACTCAGCTTTTTGTTGTTTCTGGGAAGAACGTGGGCACCAAGGCAACTGGCCCTTGTTTTCCCACACTACCACATTTCCTTCTTAGGACGGTGATGGGTAAAACACCAAGCCACGGTGAACGTCTTATTCTGTGTTCCTAGGACATGGTCACTCATGTATGCTCCAGCGTAAACCTTGTCTCTCTCTCTCTTTTTTTTTTTTTTTTACATTTTTTTATCTGTTTCTTTCTACAACACTTCTACGTGGTTCTAGATGAGCCAGGGCTACATAGTAAGACCTTTGTCTCAAAAACCCAGAAAGTGTTGGCATACTTTAAAAGAGCACCAGTCACGCAGTTCCAGGTGGCCTCTTCATCCTTCAGTGCTGTTCCAGATGTTTAAACTGACTACTGACTCAGGAAATAATGCTGATGAATCTTTCAACCTGACTAAGGCATGCCCTCCAGGGATTTGCTTTGCTCAAGTTTCTCCGGGTTTGGGGGAGGCGGGATACTTTGAAGGGGTCACATTTCAACTTCTCTAGAAGGCCATGAGACCCTTTATGGTTATAAGACTGATTCCTTTTAAAACAAGAAACTTCCCTAATCTCCTTGTCTCACTTAAGTGAATCAAGTTTTAGTTACATTGTTTATAGAAGGCCATGTTCAGGCCTTGGTCCTGGGAATGGTTTCCTAGTCAAATATTAACTGTTGAAAGCCAAAGGGTAAGTCTCCGCATGACCTAGTGTTTTCTGGTAGTCTCCTCCAAACTGAAGCACTCGCTCCAGGAGGGAGGAGTAGGCTCTCAGGAGGTAAACAAGAATGACATCACATATTTAGAACACCAACTTGGAAGACTCTCCCAGCTCCCTCCCAGGGAAGAGAATCATTGGATTGTCAGCCTCTTGCTGGCTTCCCATAGAGCTCCAGGGCTGCAGACCTGGGTGAGCTTTGGGGGTGCCACATCTGCTTTTGAGTCATCCCTACTCAGTGTAAGTCACCTCAGCCATTCCTAACCCAAGGAAAGCCTTTGGCTCAGCAAGTTAGGCATTGGTAGAGTGTTGCTTTGGTCCTCCGAGAGTCCCCTTTTTTTGGGTGACTAGTGGTTATGTGTTGCATCTCTCCAGGAAAAAAATCTAACACACAACACCATGTGGATATATGTTCATGCATTTACTGATGATGTATGTGCATCTGTGTGCACCTGCATAGAGCGGCCAGTAGTCGTAGTTGGATATCCTCCCTAATCATTCTCTATTTTTTGAAACAGTGTCTCTCCCTGATCTGGAACTCACTTAGAAAGCTAGCGAGTTCCAGAATCCTCCTGTCTGTACCTCCCTAGCTCTGAGATTACAAGGATATGCCACAAAAGCTTTTGTTTTTTTAATACTTTTAGGATCAAACTCAGAAATTCATACTTGCAGGCCAAGCATTTTACTGACTGAGATGTTTTCCCAGCCCAAGAAGATTACTTTAATGAAGTTGATGTACTTATAAACTAGACTCAGGATAGATCACTGTTCAGACAAGGTTTTTTTTTTTTTTTGGTTTGTTTTTTTCGAGACAGGGTTTCTCTGTGTAGTCCTGGCTATCCTGGAACTCACTCTGTAGACCAGGCTGGCCTTGAACTCAGAAATCCACATGCCTCTGCCTCTCAAGTACTGGGATTAAAGGCGTAGGCCACCACTGCCCAACCAGTGGTGGGCATATTTTTTAAAGGGGAATTCATGCAGTTTCATATAGAATTTTTGTCAATTCAATTCATATCTCAGATACATGTTGAACAAAACAATACAACTGGTAGTTGTTCAGGGCACGCAGAATAGATGTTTTTTATTTACCTTTTTAGCACACAAAACAAGTCTAATTATGACATTTTCATACATGTCATTGTGCTTTGTTCATATTTGTTCCCTATCACTCTCTCTTGTTCCTTCACTTCCTCCTCCTCCTCTTTCTGTCTTTCTCTGTGTCTGTCTCTCCTTCTCTCTCTGTCTCTCTGTCTCTGTCCCTATCTCTCTCTATGTCTCTCTGTCTCTGTATGTCTCTGTCTCTCTGTCTCTCTCTGTCTGACTCTGCCTCTCTGTCTGTGTGTATGTGTGTGTGTGTGTGTGTGTGTGTGTGTAGTTAGTTGTACACACACAGACATGTGAAGGCAAGAGGACCAACTCTGTAGCCATCCAACTTTTTTCCTACTTTTATTTTCCTCCTGTTTTTAGAGCCAAGGATCCTGCTGTCTCTGCTCCCTTAGCACTGGAATTACACTGTGCCTAGGGTTTTCACAGGCTCTGAGGGTGAAACTCCAGCCCTCCTGCCTCAAGGTGAGACCTTTATTAACTGAACCATCTTCTCAATCATCCTTGCTCTTGGGAGTGTCATCAGCTCAGCCTAGAGCTGGACCAAAACCTCCGAGGAGAAAGATGCTATTCTATCTGTACTTCTCAGCTGGGACAGATGCTGTCCCACAAAAGCAGTCCCAAATGGCCCACGAGTGACAGATCTCTGCATCTCAGGCCATTTCAACCTTCGTCACCCAACCAGAGGACACTTTGGGGCTGGGGATGTACTGAGAATCAAAGCACTTGTCTAGCATACACAAGACCCTGGGCACCATCTCCAGCACAAAGGGATAATAATAATAATAATAAAAAAGATTGAACTGGACACAGCCAAGAGTCCCCTCTCCCCCAACCCCCGACAGGGCCACAGCCACTCAACTGTTCCTAAGACAATGTCATTGGCAAACCAAGATACATTTTGCTTCTTCTTTCATAGTGTGACAACCAGTCCTGATGGGCAAGCTTTACATCAGCGCTTTCCCCAACCTCTTCACCAAAAAGGTCAGCAGGCCACCCTACCACTCCCCAAATCCAGTGTGTCCCCAGGGGAGACCCAGAGTGCAGCCGAGTGAGCTACCACATTGACCAGCCCCAGGAGGGCAGAAGGCCTAGGGCCTTTCCCTTCCCCACCTAACAACGTGAGCATAAAGGATGGCAAGGAGATTCAGAATACGGGTAGGCAGAAGACCAGAGTTGGCTAGCAAGAAGGACCCTCCCAAGTCTGTCACTCGGCTAATCACAGCTTTTCTTTACCTTGGTGGCAGAGAGGATGCTCTACTTCCTTGGGGCCCTCCTTCCCTGAGAGGCGCCTGTAGCTCCTCCAAGGGCAACAGCAGCTGCCCAGCCTGTTTGGCACAGCCACGTGGAGCGAGAGACTGGGCGGCAACCAAAGTGTCCCACCACCGCAGCTCCCAGACGCTCAGCTCCAGTCTCACCTCTGCCTAGGCAGGAGACTTGGCCTGAGGTCCAAGCCTAGAAGGTGTGGCCGGAAGCACTCTGGGGGGTCAGCTCAGGACGCTAGGACAGACCTTTAGGAAGGAAAAGCCTGCCTCCCTGGAGATCCAGGATGACAGGACAAAAGTAGTAACGGCGACCTCTGATTTCAGAGGGGCTGGCAAAGAAACATGAATTCTTCTTGGGGTAAAGAGGTCATGAGCCCTCAGGAAGGTCAAGGTTCACAGGGCAGATGGCCAAGAAAATGGATCCCATGGGCTCTCCAGATGCCCCCTGCTACGTACCGCTTCCTTTGAAAGCAGGGCAGTCTCTAGACCACTTAAACATCTTAATTATTTTCTACTTATAGTTTTTTGCTGTGAAACTCTTACTCCACTAGATTATGTGCATGGATAGGAAGAAAAAAAGTCACCCGCTCATGCTGGCTTATATGTGCACTTAATTCTTCCTGACTTATGTGATTTACTATTTTTGTTTTAAATAGTCATTAATTTCTATGTGTATGAGTGTTTTGTCTGCATGTGTATATATGTGCACTGTGTGTGCCTGATGTCTTCAGATGCCAGAACAAGGCACCTGGTTCCCTGGAATTAGAATTACAGATGGTTGCCAAACACCATGAGGGTGAAGGGAACTGAACTCGGGTCCCCTGAAAAGCAGCAAGGGCTCTTAGTCATCTCTTTAGACTCTTTGTTTAGTTTAGTTTTGTTTGTTTGTTTGTTTGTTTGTTTGAAACAATTTCTTTTAGCCCAGACTGGCCTTGAACTCACTACGTAGGCAAGGATGACCTTGACTTTCTCCTTCTCCTGCCTCCACCTCCCTAGTGTTGGGATTGCAGCTGTGCACACACCTGCTTTCTGCTGCGCTGGGGATGGGATCCAGCCTGTCCTTTGTGGTGGGCAAGCACTGGAACGGCTAAGCCACAACCCTAGCCTATGTGACAGCTTCCCGTTTGCAATGTCACAGTGTCTTCACGGCAATGATAGAATCTTGTCCCCCTCTTGGTTCCAGTGTGAGCTTCCCTGATGCTGCAGCTGCTGTCAGGTACTATCCCAGGATCGACTGGGAAGAGATCCCAGGAGTCACATGTACTACGTTAGGTCTCAAAGAAACCCGGGACAATTGGCTGAGTGTCTTACTTAGGATTGCTATTGCTGGGGCAAAACATGACCAAAAAGCAAGTGGGGTGAAAGGGTTTATTTAGCTTATACTTCCATACCACTGTTTATCTTCGAAGGAAGTCGGGATGGAGCTCACACAGGGCAGGAACTGGTGCACAGGTCATGAAAGGGTACTGCTTACTAGCCTGCTCCCCATGGCTTACTCAATCTGCATTTTTTTTCCTTTCTCTTTCTTTTCTTTTTTTGTTTTTGTTTTTGTTTTGTTTTGTTGTTTGTTTGAGACAGAGTTTCCCAGTGTAACCCTGGCTGTCCTGGAACTCCCTCTGTAGGTCAGGCTGGCCTCAAACTCAGAGATCTGCCTGCCTCTCCCTTCCAAGTGCTGAGGCTAAAGGTGTGCGCCACCACCCGGCTCTCAGGCTGCTTTTTTTTTTTTTTTTTTTTTTTTTTTTTTTTTTTTTTGCCTTTTTGAAACAAGGTTTTATCTGTGTAGCCCTGGCTGTCCTGGAACTCACTCTGTAGACCAGGGTGGCCTCGAACTCAGAAATCCACCTGCCTCTGCCTCCCAAGTGCTGGGATTAAAGGCGTGCGCTACCACTGCCCGACTCAGGCTGTTTTTTAGAACCCAGGACCACCAGCCCAGGGACAGAACAACCTGCTCCATCAGTCACTAATTAAGAAAATGTCTTACAGCCCGATTTTACAGAGGCATTTTTCTCAGTTTAGGTTCCCTCCTTTCATATAACTGAAGGTTTTATGCCAAGTTGATGTAAGAGCAGCCAGCACACTGAGGTGCCTAACATCTACTACTAATGTAGCAGATCAAAGGCTTGCCTCCAGGCTCTCAGGACCTATTACAGACACCTCTTAACACTTCTCATCCTCATGCCCTCCCCTAAACCTTTGCAGCCCCTGAGCTTCCCTTCCCTTCCCTCGAGCTTCTGATTCCTATATAACTCAGTGCCCTCTTAGCTCTGCTCTTGACTTCTGGCTTCTCCCTGCTAGCCCCCTTTCTCTCGTGGTCCAGTCTATTCTGCTGGCCATCTTCAGCCTGGACTCTTCCAGACGTCTCTGGTTGTGTTCTCCCTCATATCTACAATAAAACCTCCTCTTCAAACAAACCTAGGGTTGGACATGTCTTCATTTTTATTCACACTATGCATACAGTTTATTTTGTTTTTTTTCGAGACAGGGTTTCTCTGTGTAGCCCTGACTGTCCTGGAACTCACTCTGTAGACCAGGCTGGCCTCGAACTCAGAAATCTACCTGCCTCTGCCTCCCGAGTGCTGGGATTAAAGGCGTGCCCCACCACCGCCCGGCTATGCATGCAGTTTATATGCCTTATGAACATAACCAGTTGTCAGTTTTTTGAGGGGGGAGGGGTTGCTTTGAAATAAGATCTTGTGTATCTTCAGCTAGCCTCCAACTCCCTTAATAGTAAATGATCTTGAACTTCTGATGCTCCCCCTCTTTACCTCTTGAGTGTGAAGATTACAGGGGTGTGCCACTAAGCCGTGCTTGTACAGTGCTGAGACTCACGAGGCTTTGGGCTCATGAGGCAGGCACTCTACCAACTAAGCCATATCCCCTCCCACTAGATGGTGCTTTTCAATCAAATCTCACACCCCTTGAGGTAGGACTGTTCACTATCATTCAACGCAGAACCTAGCTAAGGGCTGGGTAGAGATGCAATAAGCTTTGGAGAGTTAGCAAAACAGGGAGGCGGTACTGTGTGGCTCTGCTGTCTAAAACAACTAGCCAGTAAGTTATAAATAAGTTGTGGGCCAGAATGCAAACTTCTTTCCTCTTGCTGGCCTTGCTCTCTGGACCAAGAACAGGGCTTCATTCAGAAATGCTGCCCAGCAAATATTTGTCAAAAGCAAGTTGTTTTAAACATTTTGGAAAGTTTCCTGATCCTATGCTGGTCTCCTATGTTTACATCACATTCCCAGGCTTCAGAGAAATTCAAATGTCATTTCTGCCCGACACTTCTACTCCTAAGTTGAATCTGTAGACATGGCAAAGACTTTACCCAATAAGTCTCAATATCTAGATGCTTCCCCCCCCCCCCCCAAAGGGCTTCTCTGTGTAGCCCTGGCTGTCCTGGAACTCACTCTGTAGACCAGGCTGGCCTCGAACTCAGAGATCTGCCTGCCTCTGCCTCCCAAGTGCTGGGATTAAAGGCATGCGCCACCACTGCCCGGCTAGATGCTTTTAAAAGCAACTTTTATTTGCCACTTTACTTTTTATGTCGTGTGTGTGTGTGTGTGTGTGTGTGTGTGTGTGTGTGTGTGTGTGAGAGAGAGAGAGAGAGAGAGAGAGAGAGAGAGAGAGAGAGAGAGAGAGAGAGAGAGTGTGTGTATATACATGTACCATGTGTATGTAGGAGTCTTTGGAACTCAGAAATGTCTGACCTCCTGGAACTAGAGTTATAGATGTAAAATTGGACTGTTTAAGGTCTCATTCTGTAGTCCAGACTGACCTGAGACTCACTGTATACCTCAGGATGGCCAGTCTCAAGCAACTTATTGCTTCAAATTGCTTCACCCTCCTGTATGCTGAAATTGCAGCCACCATGACCAGCTGGACATCGAAGCTACTCTAGCAACTCTGAATAATGAGTTCCCATGGCAACGGGAGGCAAGGATTTGCTGTGTCATTTATTTATTTGCTTAGTGGTTTGAGTCATTTTATGAAGACTACTTCTAAAGTAGACTTCTGCAAAAGCCCATGTTGTATCCATCTTTTAGCCTGCCTGGCTACAGAGTTTACTCAAAGTCAGTTTAAGCTATTTACTGGCCAAAAGTTACACATAAGGCCTCTCGCACAGCTTGGGAAGTTTTGTGTGTGTGTGTGTAATCATGTGTGTATATATGGAGGCCAGAGGACCTCTGCTGTTGTTCTTTAGAAACCATGTACCTTTATTTTTTTGTTTTGAGGAGTCTCCCTCTGGCCTGTAACCAAGTAGTCTAAGCTGGCTGGACCACAAGCCCCAGGGATGTCTATCCCTGTCTCTTTGGGACTGGGGTTCCAGTTGTACAGCACCATGCTCAGATTCTTGTTTTGCTTTTAGTTCTGGGGATCAGGTCCTCATGATTACATTCTACTGAAAAAGCCATCTCTAAAACCTGCCAATCTTTTGTTATTGTTTTTGTGTGTGGTATATAAGGAGTTTTTAAATATTGTTTTTATACCCTGTACTATTGATATATATGCATAGATCGAATGCTTGCAACCATTTGTTCTGTTTCGCTTTGTTTTCCTTACACTCAGCCATAGCCAAATACCAGACTTCCTCATTTTGATCACTTTTCAGAATGTTGTCTTGGGCACACACATGGTCTTCCAGCCCCCTAGGGACACACAAGGTTTTGTTTTAGTTTCTTTATGGTCCTTTGGCATTGGAGTAGCTTATTGTTCAGGAACTGTTTGGTCAGGATTGTGGGTCTCTGGGTATGATGGTTAATCTTGATTGCCAACTTGACTTAATCTGGAATCAAGTAAAAAAACAAACCGCTAGACACTCCTGTGAGGGATTTTCCTTGATCAGATTATTTGAGGCAGGAGGTTCACCCTAAATGCAGATGGCACCATCTGATGGCAGCACAGATAAAGGGACATGGAAAAAGGAAGCTCTGTTTTTGCCTGCCCTGTCTCACTCTCCTGGTTCATCTACCCTGCTGTTGCTGAATTTCTTCACTGCTGCTAGAACTTCTGGTGTAGACTGAAGACCAGCATCTCTGAGGAAACCTGAGGTCCTCGGCACCATACTTGGGCCAGCTGAGACTCTGCTTGGGGACTGAGCAGCCACTGCTGGGCTACCCAGATCCACCATGTCTGCTAACCTGACAACACTCCGGGGTAGACTACTCAAGGGTAGTCATTCTTCTGTCCTTACTGAGAACCTGCACTAATATGGACTGTTGTGGGACCAGGAGTGGGTTTTAAAGAAAGAGAATTTTTAGAGTGAGTTCCAGGACAGCCTGGGCAATACAGAGAAATCCTGTCTCTATCTTCCCTCCCCCCGCAAAAAGAGATTTTTTTAAGGATGAATTTCTCTAGTCGACTTGTATCTGGAGCTAACTCCTCAACTCAACAAAACCTGAAATTACTAGAGACTCTCTTGGTAGCATAGAGGGAACTGAAAGTCCATGGTATAAACTATTTAAAGTACTATGCAAAATAAATTGCATATATACATGCATTATATACACTTGGTTTGTTTCTTGTGAGGAACAAAGAATTTCTTGACTCTGTATATAAGATGTTTGCCCATTTATGGGAATATGAAGTAAGCAATGATGCTGAGTGGTTACTTCTAGCATCTCTGGATAAAGTAAAAAAAAAGAAAAAAGAAAAAAAGAAAAAAAAAAGAAAATATGTGCAGTTATTTAAAAAACAACAAACAAACAAGCAAACAAACAAAAACCCAAACAAAGCTGGCTGGCTCCATCTAAGGGTTTCTAAGTGTACCATTCTCCAGTAGCCACAGTGTTCAAGTTGTCAAAGACCAAACTGAAACTCTCATCATACAACTAGCTAACTTAAAACTCCAGTCCAGCCTTGGAGGGTGTCAGCACTTAAACTGAGGGCACTGGTTAGAAAAGAATGGGACCTTCTTACTTGTGTGAGATCAAAGGAGATCGAAGCTCTTGAACCATGTCAACGAGAATAACCCAATCCAGGCTGTACAAAGAATGGCCCAGACCCCTGAGGAATAAAGATGCTGGTCACCCTTCCACTCGAAGAACCCAAATCTGCTGAGATGCCTGCTGAGGGTAGGTGAGATGCAGAATGGGTACAAGCCGGGAAAGCCACACAGGATCAGTCACAGTAATGAGGTCTGTAATTGCTGCAAGTGTTTCTGTCCATGTCCTAGTATGAGTTTCTATTGCTATGATAAAAAAAAAAAAAAAAAATACCATGACTCAAAGCAAGCTGTGGAAGAAAGAGTTTCTTTTATCTTGTAGTTTATAATCCATCATCCATGGAAGTCAGGGAAGGAGCTCAAGGCAGGGACTTGGAGACAGGAGCTGATGCAGAGATCATGGAGTCGTGCTGTTTACTGGCTGGCTCCTCACGGCTTGCTTTCTTACACCATCCACAACCATGTCCACAGGAGTGGCGCTGCCCTAAGTGAGCTGGGCCTACCCACATCAATCATTAAGAAAATGCCGCCACATGCATGCCCACAGGCCAATTTTGTGGGGCCATTTTCTCACCTGAGGTTGTCTCCTCTCACAGTCCTGTTCTGGTGAGAATGTTTATAGAGACACACACATATACATTATATGTGTTTTCTTCCTTTTGCTTGTTTACAATGTAAAATACACTGATTGAAATATCAGTGGTTAAGTGTTGGAAATATGTATCATCAAATTTAAGCTATGGGACATAGAAAGACCAAACATGCTTCAAGGACTTTACTGTTTGGAAGAAATAACATGTCTGCGGTTGTCCATGAGATCATTATATCATGTTAGGCAGAACTATGACCTTATAATTGATTGCATTTGGAAATACAGCAGGATAGAAGTGATCAGATGTCATGTTGACAAGGGGTAGACCTGTGATGGTTAATCTTGGTTGTCAAGTGAACCGGAAATCAACTACAAGCTGCCGGACACTCTTGAGAGGAACTTGATCAGATTACTTGAGGCACCTTTTGGTGGCAGCCCTGATAAAAGAACTCAGAAGTAAATTTTTCTTTCCTCTACTCTTTGCCAAGTTGACCTCTGCTGCTGCTGCTAACTCCCAATATCAGAATAAGCTTCTTCAGGTTGAGGCATCCAGACTCTTGGACTCAGCGCCTACCTGATTCTCAGCCTCTCTGATGGGAAGCAGCTATCGCTGACTACCTAGACCACATCCTATAATCCAATCCAAAGAACCCCTTCTTCCTATATATTTATTGTCCATCCTGTTCCTCCAGAGAACCCTGATGCACTGAAAAATGTCTCCAAAATTGTAACATCCTGTGACTGCTTCTGTGTAGGTGAAGCCCAGCATTTCTGCGCAGACTTCCAACCTCCCAGACAGGCTCTTTCTCGACTGTCTCCTTTTCTAGATCTGGATGTTTCTGAGTGCTTTGTCATTTTTCTTGTTGCTATCATGGAGGCACCAAGTTCTTTTTGTGTATGTGCTCACACATACATATGGCTACATGTGTGTGTGAGGGTCAGGGAACAACCTCAGATATTACCCCTGGGCACTGTCCATCACCTTTTTCTTTTCCTTTTTTAGACATGTTTTTCATTGCCCTGGACTTCCTAGTAGTCTAAGCTAGCTGCCTGGCAAACCTAAGGGATCTCCTTGTTCCTGTCTCCTCAGTAGGACATGCTATCTGGGGATGGAACTCAGGCCTTCATGCTTCCAAAGCAAACATCTTCCCAGTGCCCTTCAATCTCTTATCAAAAACAAACAAACCGAGTCTTTTGTTATCATTAACACTTTTAGGAGTGGGATTTTCCACCCTCTATTCCAAACAAAATAAATCTCCTCAGACACAACTAAGAGTTTTTCATTCTTATGGGCTGACCCTTCTCCAGAAGGATCTCTGTACCACTGAACAGAAGAGGATTTAAAGTGGGATTGTATTAGTCAGGGTTCTCTAAAAGCACACACACACACACACACACACAGTTTATTGGATAGGCTTACAGGCTGTGGTTCAGCTAGTTCAACAATGGCTATCTGTATGGAAAGTCCAAGATCCTAGTAGCTGTTCAGTCCACAAGGCTGGACGTCTCAGCTGGTCTTCAGGCTACAATGGAATCTTGAAGAAATAGGTTTTTGTTTTTGTTTTTTGAGACAGGGTTTCTCTGTGTAGCCTTGGCTGTCCTGGAACTCACTCTGTAGACCAGGCTGGCCTCCAACTCAGAAATCCGCCTGTCTCTGCCTCCCAAGTGCTGGGATTAAAGGCGTGCACCACCACCACCCAGCTTGTTTTGTTGTTGTTGTTGTTTTTAAGATATATATATATATATATATATATGCTCTATCTGTATGTATGCTTTCATCCCAGAAGAGGGCATCAGATCCCATTACAGATGTGGTTGCTAGGAATTGAACTCAGAACTCCTGAAGAGCAGCCACTCTTAACTGCTGAGTCATTTCTCCAGCCCGGAAGAAATAGGTTTCAAAACTAGTGAAGGAATGCCTCAGCAGCAGGAAGATGATCTGAGGAGGGCAGGAAGGCAAGAGCTTCCTTCTTCCATGCCCTTTCATTCGGGCTGCCACCAGAAGGTGTGCCCGAGATTTAGGGTGGTTCTTCCCACCTCAATTGTCCAGTCAACAAAATCCCTCACAGATGTTTCCAGCTGCTTTTTTAGTTGATTCCAGATGTAGTCATATTGACAATCAAGATTAGCTAGCACAGATGGTTCTTTGAAGGATTAACAAGAATCACAAACTTCTAGCAAGATTAACTAAAAGAGAGAATTCAATTTAATAAAATTAGAGACAGATGGGGAGACACCACCACAGACACTGAGAAAATGCAGGAAATCATAAAGACATACTTTCTAAAAATCTACTGTCCCACCAAACTCAAGTCTGAAAGGATTCATTTCAAGACATATTACTGCCTATCAAAGCTAAGTCAAGATGAAATAGTTTAAATAGACCCATGGCATTCAACAGGATATAACCAGTACTTAAAAATCCCCCAACTAGTGCCTGGAGAGAAGGCTCAACAGTTATTCCAGAGGTCTTAATTTAATCTCTAGTACCTACATGACACACCCATATATAACTCCAATTCTAAGGAGTCCAGTGCCATCTTCTGGCCTCTATAGGCATTGCATGCAGGTGGTGCACAGACATACATTCAGGCAAAACAACCTATACACATAAGATAAATAATTTCCTATACACATAAGATAAAGAATTTTAAAAAAATCTCTCAGGCAGGCAGGTGCAGTGCATGCTTTTGATCTTAGCACTCAGGAGGAAAAGTCAGTCAGATCTTTGAGTTCGAGGTCAGCCTGGTCTACAGAGTAAGTTCCAGGACAGCCAGGGCTACACACAGAGAGAAATCCTGTCTTGAAAACCCACACAGATAGATGATAGATAGATAGATAGATAGATAGATAGATAGATAGATAGATAGACAGATAGACAGACAGACAGATAAATGTTCCAGCGTAGGAACAGATGGATTCAGTGCAGAATTCACAGACTTTCAAACTATTAATATTAAAAGTAAAGGACACGACACTTCCAAATTCTTTTTACAAAGATATAAAACCAGACAAAGATCCAAAACCAACAAATAAATAAAAGTTATAGTCCAATTTTTTCTGATGAACAAGGATGAGAAAGTCCTCAGTAAAATACTTGCAGAGTGAATTCAAGAAAAGTCAAGGGTTGGGGACTTAGCTCAATGGTAGAGCACTTGCCTAGCAAGCACAAGGCCTTGGGTTCAGTCCTCAGCTCTGGAAAAAAAAAAAAATCAAAAAAAGAAAAGTCAAAAAGATCACCCACCCATCCACCATGATCAAGTCAGTTTCACCGCAGAAATGCAGGGATGGTTCAACATATGTAGATCAGTAAATGCAATCCACCCATAACAGATTAAGAGATAGAAAATACATGTCATCCTATTAGCTGTAGAAAGGCCTTTGACAAATCTAACATATCTTCCTGATGAGAAGTCCTAGGCTCTCTGACATATCCTGACATAATAAAAGCAACACACAGCGTGCCTACAGCCAGCATCCAGCTAAACAGAGGAAACGAGGTATTCCCACTGAAATCAGGAACAAGACATGTGCACTCTCTGGCCTCCTCTTCGTTATGGTAGGTAAAATCATAGCTGGAGCAATAAGACAAGTGAAGGAGATGACAAAAGAGCAAGAAGCCAAAATGTATCTTCATTTGCAGATAAGATTCCATATAGAAGGGACTCCACAGGAAATCTCTTACAGCTGACAAACATGCTCATCAAAGCAGCAGAATATACAAAAAAAATGCACAAAAATCAGTAGCATTCCAATATACTAATGACAAATATACCAAGTCTTAAATCAGGAAAATAGTTCCACTTACACTGTGTGTGTGGTGTGTGTGTGAGAGAAAGAGAGAGAGAGAGAGAGAGAGAGAGAGAGAGAGAGAGAGAGAGAGATTTTTAACCAAGAAAGTGCAAGACTTGTACAATTAAAAACATTAAGACAGTGAAATAAAAAAGAAGAAAACTATCCAAGATGGAGCGGCCTCCCATGTTCATGGATTGGCAGAATTAACATTGTGAAGTGACCATGGCCAGGAATACTGATTTGAGTAACAATTTCAGAAACATTTTCTAATAACAGAAGAAAGAAAGCCATAAATCAAGACACTTTTCAAACTGGCTGTCCTGTTAAAATCATTCTGTAAATTCAAGGCAATACACAACAAAATTATGACAGAATTCCTCACAGAAATTGAAAAAAAAAATCTTTTTTAAAAATTGTTATACATAAATAGCTGTAGCTGCCCTCAGACACACCAGAAGAGGGCATCAGACCTCATTATAGATGGTTGTGAGCCACCATGTGGTTGCTGGGATTTGAACTCAGGACCTTCAGAAGAGAAGTCAGTGCTCTTAACCGCTGAGCCATCTCACTAGCCTGAAAAAAAATCTTAACTTTCATATGAAAACAAAAGATCCAGGATAGCCAAAACAATCCCAAACAGTAACAACAACCAGGTGGAAGCATGGCCAGCCAGATCCATCCTGGTACTGGCATAAAGTCACTGACCAGTGCAATGGAACTGAGGACCCACACAACAAACCACACTGTCGCCTGGAAGAAAGAGGCCAACAACACACACTGGTGAAAGACAGAGCATATTCAACAAATGATCAGCCTGGTTAACTACATGTTAAAGAATGAAACAGAGTGAGTTCCAGGACAGCCAGGGCTACACAGAGAAACCCTGTCTTGAAAAACCAAAAAAAAAAAAAAAGAATGAAACTAGAGCCTTTGCTCTCAGCCTACACAAAACTCAACTCCAAATGCATCAGGGACCTCAACATCAGACCTGATACCCTGAATGTTGTTAATGAAAGAAACTGCTCTCAAAGGACTAAGGAATGCAGTTTCTTCCAAAGCCAAATATGAATGACCATGGTGGGGCAACACAGATTTAGGTAACAATTTCATACCTGTTATAGAAACAAAACAAAGCCATAAATCAAGTCAATTTTCAAGTACACTAATGGGCACCTCAAGCAGGTGGAGTAGAACACGCGGAGAAGTCTGAACCTCGGATGCTATCTGAGAACACTCTTGGCTCTTTGGTTAGTGGGAAATTAGGGTTTTGCTAAGTTAAGACAGCCTAAAAAATGTCTTATCTGTTGTCAAGATGCTAAGCCAAGCTTTATGTGATAGAACAGAATGTTAGGTCTGACACAGGTGGTGGGGAACACAAGGAATGGCCATCTGTAGGCTAAAGATCACCAAAAGAAACTGTAGTAGGCTCTGCACTAAGGTGTCTGCAATGGTGTTTCCCTGACAGATAACTTCTCAAAATACACCTTGATTTGTTTTCTTGGCAGTGACTGTCCCCACCCCTTAATGTAAGCTAAACCATTCAGATTATATTACATATGTATTAAAGCACAAGGGAACTGATGCTGACAAGCTCAGGCCCAAGTGTCAGGATTACAGGCATGTGCCACAGTTATAATGCCACCACTGTGGCTCACCTGCTGCATCCCTACTGCAGGATATTTTATCACATTGTGAACCCTGAGATTGTGTTATTTACTATAAATATCTGTTTCTAGTTGTGGTGTGGTTCCAACCTAGCACACACATTATCCCAAATAATGAAGGTATAGTCAGTTTGTAGAAGCAACTACATGTTCTAAAGTGATGTCTAATTGAGTGGTAGACAAAAGTGACAAATCAGAGAAAGATTTGACAGAACAGGATATGCCCAACTCTCATGAGAAGAGGAAGATAAACTATTTAAGAGAGCAGTGGAAGGGACAATAGGCAGTTTTTTGGGGAGAGTTTTACAGAGACAGTTTGAAAGATAACAAGCTAGACACAGGGGAAGACAGAACAAGCCAGAGAATGAGAAGGAGCCCGAGACTGCTAGGTTAGTTTGAGGACAAGCAGACAAATTCAGGAGAGGCTCAGAGAAGCCAGACTGAATCAGCTTGGAGAAGAGTCTAACCTAAAACAGCTGAATTGGACCAGCCTGCCAGAAATCAACAAAGAACTATGTGAAAACATCCTAGGCCTAGATTAGCTTAGATGGAGGCTACAAGTTTCCAGGACTAGGCCTAGGTTAGTAGACAAAGGCAGTACGCATTGGAGACAATTATATCAGGTGAATAAAAGCAACGTGTACACATCTTAGTTACCCGTAGCTCAAGTCTGTTAGTGGACCAGCAAGATGGCTCAGAGGGTAAAAAGTGCTTGTCACCCAAAGTCTGATGACTGATTGCAAAAGCCAGAAACCCACACGGTGTAAGAGTAAGCCCTGCACGTTGCCTCCCACAGCCAAAATAAATTAATGTAAAAAAAATTAAAATTTTTGTTAATCCCTTTGTGGAACAAAGTAAATTTGTTCACATAGCAAAACAAACAACAACAAAAAACAAAACAAAACCAAAAGCATCTATTTTCTCTATGTTGACCCTTTTCACTCATCTCTTGAATCTATTACTACAGATCAAGCATCTCATTTCCCACACGAAGGCCTCTCTCTCTACGTAGCAACCAATGGCTTCAGGGTCATTTACCAGGTCTTCGAGCACATTTACTGCACTGAAAGACAGCTGTGCTGATTCACCCGGCTTGTCAGCTCCCTAAAAGGGGGCCACAAGACCCTGTCCTAAAAACAGCGAACCACAATGTAAGCTGTCACAATCCAGACTAGTTCCACACAGAAAGTGTGCAGGAGGAAAAGGCAGTCCTGGGACTCCCGGTGGTGTGGCCCTGTGAGCAGACACAGGCAGATGTGGCTACAGAAAGGTGAGAATGGCACACACAAGCCACTGAAGAAGAGACGGGGAACTGACTGCAATGTGCTGGGGTTGTTCCATATCTGATGCAGGAGTCAAAATAATGCTTCCAGGTCACAGAAAGGTAAACCAAAAACAAGAGAGAGACATTTACACATCTTGGGTAGACAGAGCCAGGACATGGAAACCAGCAGTCAGGGAGCATTGCAGGATGAAGCAGAACGGCTTGGAAGAACCAGGGGTTCATGGAGTTTGCTCTGAGACTTTGTCTCCTCAGTAAGATCAGAAGCTATACCCATTAACATGAATGCCTAAACACAGGGACAAGAGATAGGCTAGAGAAGATGGGGTGAGATCAGGAGATGTCAACCCAACCTGCACAAAGAGCTACAGGCACTAAGGGATGCTGAGTGAGACAGAGTATGCCCCCGGGTGGGGAGTGGGGAAGCATGTCAATTAGTTATCCAGTAACCAAATGGTCTGCTTTGAAAACACACAAGTAACATTATAC
>NW_022196895.1:27882744-27889192 GCF_008632895.1 Mastomys coucha | reverse complement strand
AAAAAAAAAAAAAAAAAAAAAAAAAAGAGCTCCTGAATTTGAAAGAGATCAAAGACTGGAGGGAGGAAAAAGAAGGGGAGAAATGTAATTATAACCTCCAAATACAAAAGTAGTAACAATTTAAACAACAACAACAACAACAAAAAAAATGGAACCCAGAAGAGTTGGTTGGGAGTGAGAGTTAGCCCTTTATCAATTCCACTCTCAAAGGAGATAGCCTAAACTCTGTAGTGTGGATTTTTAAATTAACTTTGTTTATGTATATCGGTGATCTGCCTGCATGTTGTACGTGTACCTTCCTGGAACCGTAGTTAAGCGTTTTTAGCTGCTGTGTGAGTACTGGGATCCAAACCTGAGTTCTCTCCAAGAGCAACAAGTGCTCCTACCCACTGAGCCATCTCTCTAGCTCCTTCACTAGAATTGTGAGGTAATTGTAGATACTTGGGGGGGGGGGGTGGAAAAGCGAGCGCGAGAGAGAGCGAGAGAGAACAGAGAAAAGAAAATTCTGTTAACCCTTTTCCCAGATTCCTCCATTTAGCAGTTTTAGCAACGTTAGGCACCCGGCAGTCAGTCGATATTTGTATGTCAGTAGATGTCCCTGTGGATCCTTTTATTGCTACAGCCACTCCCGTGCCTTTTAATGCTGACAGAACTTACTCAGTGACTAAAACACAAAAATCAGGATCTGGTAGACTACACAACACAGCTGTACAGCCTATTCCAGGACCTCCGCCAAGCCCTGGGTCCCGCCCTTCCGCCGAGGCCGACCAACCGCCACCTGAGGATCTAGCCATTTCCGGAGGCGGGTGCCAAATCCCGGAAGTGTCAGCCCCGTTCCTAACGCCACTCGGTCCGAGATGGCGGATCTCCACCGCCAGCTGCAGGACTACCTGTCGCAGGGTAAAGCGAGCAGGCCGGCAGCCGCAGAGCCGCTGCTCGGCGCCAGGGCAGCAGAGGAGCCTGAAGCCGGGGACAGAGCTGCCGGGGCGTGGCTAGGCAGCACGGCTTTGCGATGGCCGTGGCCTCGGAGCCCCGCCGAGCCGCCGCCCGCTGGCTCGCCGTGCATCCCAAGCGTGACGCGAGGGCAACGCCTGGTGGCGGGCGGCCTGTGTCTGCTGCTGGCCGCGCTCTGCTTCGGCCTGGCGGCGCTCTACGCGCCGGTGTTGCTGCTGCGCGCGCGCAAGTTCGCGCTGCTCTGGTCGCTGGGCTCCGTGCTGGCGTGGGCGGGCGCGGCGCTGCTGCGGGGCGGCCCGGCGTGCGGACGTCTGCTGCGCGGCGAGGAGACGCCTTCGCGGAGCGCGCTGGGCTACGCCGCCGCCCTGGGCGCCACGCTCTACGCCGCGCTGGTCCTGCGCAGTACGTTGCTGACGGCGCTCGGCGCTTGCGCACAGGTGGCCGCGCTGCTCCACGCCTTGCTAGGACTCCTGCCCTGGGGCGGCCTGACGGCGCTGCGCCTGGCGCTTGGTCGCCTGAATCGCGGGACCGGCCTGGCCAACGCGCTCCCGGTGTGACCAGCCAGGCTAGGGACACCATGGTACCCGGGCGAACAAGGATAAGTCACCAGCTGGACTGCGCGGCGGAGTCCGTGCGCTTGAAGCAGCTGTCAAGAACTGATGGCACCTGGTGGTTCAAGATCCTTTGGCTTTAGTGTTCTGCGGTTCTGGATCGCGTGGGCCAAGAAAATACCTGACTTAACGGTGCTCTGGAGATCACAGTCATGAACTGCTTTCGCACTAAACTGGCTTTACACGGACGCCAGTTTTAGCGAGGAAAAAAGAGACACGAATAGCTTCCTGACTTAGCTGCTTTTGGAAGAACTACATTCTACCTTTTGTCATTTAAAGAAATGCGGGGGTGGGGTGTTTGGTAGAGCAGGAGGCCTCAGTTCTACTACAGCTTTTCAAACTCTCCTTATTCCTATTCACTGTAAAGCAATCCAGATTATCAGATTAAACAGTAAATTTAACCACTGGATTTAAAAGTGATTAGTTAATACATTCTACCTCAGGGTTTTTCTTCAGTTAAGAATAGGGTGCTTTATAATATTTAACTGTAAATATTTACTTGTCAAAGCAATATTCTGGACCAAAAAGCCATATATCCACTATGAGTGGCAAAATTTGCAAAGGTTTCTGCAAAAGGAATCCTGGGATGCAGGGCATTTTTATAATCTGCAGTTACCATAGTTGTCATAAACAATAGGTTTGCCAAGTTCTCATGATTCCTAACATTGCTGCTTGCTAAAAAGTCCTACACAGTTTGACACTAATGTTGTATAAAATGCTTTTCATAGTAATTGATTTCCTTCTAGGTTCAGCAGGTAGTTGTTTTTGTGGTGCTGGAGTGAATCAGCACTTAAATCTATTTAATTCACATAATTTTATTGCCAAAAACTTGTTTCAGTATTGAGTCTTGATGCACTAGAAAGTAAAGGGTATTCAGCTTAAAATGTCACACCAGTGGTTCTCACACTAAACTGGCACATCAAAAGTACCTGAGAAGCCACATCCCATCAGTTCACTTATAATACTGATGGATGGGTCCAGACGGCTTTATCTATAATAATATATAAGACATACATGTTCAGCTGAGGTTAAAGCCCTATCTGTGCAGTGGCTTGTACAATGTGAAAGTAATGGTTTTCCAGGCTGCTCCAATGTTGCCTTAACAGGTTAGGGCAAACAGTCCCCCATGATGTGATCCTATACTGGCCAATATCTCGACTTCACAGGTTTCCAAGACAACTAGCCTCTGTAGCCCCGAGTAATCCTTTTGCCATGGTCTCCAGGCAGTAGATAGAGCTACTCACCTCTCTCAGGAAAGGAAATGCTATTTTCAAGTAGTGATGTGCATCTTTTTATGTTACTATGTTCAAGATATTAAAATTGTTTCCAACATTGTCTCAAGAATTCATTACTTGAAAATAAGTTTTATAAAATTCTAAACTCAATATTTTATATTTTGACAGTGGTGCTAAAAATGCTGTATGTAGCTATTTAATGTCTAATGTAGAGGTTCTGTTTATAAATGAATTCATTCTCAAAACATGACCTGGATGGTCTCTGGATTCCTGTATAGTTCCATGGACTCTAATTTTAAGGTGTTTGAATGTTATGCCAGGGGAGTACAAGTGAGGAGGGATAGAGCTTCTAATGGTGTGAATGCTGGCATGTTTATTTTTGAAATTTACTAGAAATCTTCAGGTTCTAGCATCCAAATAATCACCATTTCTTCACTCCAGATACACACAGCTAGGGAAGCTTTCTGTGCACTGTCCAACTGTGTCAGCATGCCCAGCACCACTCAACTTGCCAAGTAACCCTGCCTTCATGTGCCAAACAATCAGCTAGGAATGCAATGAGAGCTTAGCAGCTCTAGGAGTGACTTTTAGAAAGGTTTTCTTACGAAGACCAGTGGTCAGGCCTGGAGAAATGGCTCAGTGGTTAAGAGCATCGGCTACTCCTCCAGGAGACATGAATTCAATTCCTAGCACTGACAACTGCCTAGTATTCCAGTTCCAGGGGACTTGATGCCCTCTTCTGCCTCCAAAGACACCAGCCACACAACTGGTGCACAAACATAAACTCAGACAAAGCACCAATAAAGAGGGGTATTTTTTTCTTTAAAAAGAAAGAAATAGAAAGGACAGCATAGGAAGAATCTCAATCTGACTTTCAACCTGAGCTTTGGGGTTAGGGGATGGGGGAAAAGGCGAAGTGGAATCCAGGCTGCCCTGAAACTTACTATGAAGCCAAGGATAGCACTGTACTTCTGATCCTCCTAGTCCCACCTCCCAAATGCTATGTTATACATGTGTGCCCAGATATAGATAGGTATTTTTTTTTTTGAAGAGAGGATCTCTCCTTATATGTATATGTGAGCTACCTGATAGTAGGTGCTGGAGCTGATCTCCAGTTCCTGTATGAGCTCAACTGCTGAGCCATCTCTCCAAGTCCTACCTTTAGTTTTTTTGTTTGTTTGCATGTATGTATGTACGTACGTATGTATGTACGTATATATGTAATGTACATATGTATGTATGGCTTTTTTAAGGTGGTGATGGTTTTGAGACAGAGTTTCTCTGTGTAGCCCAGGCTGTCTTAGAACTCACTTTATAGACTAGGTTGGCCTTGAACTCAGAGACCTACCTGCCTTTGCCTCCCTACCCAGCTTTTTATTTATTTTTAAAGGAAGAAATTTTTCACAGCAAAGAACTTTCTGGTACCTTCTATCTTGTACCCTGAACCCTGAAATCTTCACAGAGTGGATGTGGAAGAAGAATGCACCAAGCTAATGTTTACACAGGATTTCTCTCTCAGTGACCACTTGAAGCTAACCTGCTGGAGATGCATCCACGGGAGAGCCTCTAGTTGAAGACCCAGAAGATTCAAGTTTTGCTTCAATATAATTTTCCACCCCATAGAGCATGTCTGAGGTTTTGAGCCTTCTTGAACTAGAGCAATTTTAAAAGTGTTCCTTATCGCATAACAAGAAGAGAGAACAGAAAGATAAAAAGATGTGAAAAGCACAGAGTTGACAAATGACTGTCGGAAATGCAAGTAGTAAGGTCACCCTCAGCAGGTCAGAGGCGCTGAAACCAAGAGCTCCTTAAGGCGAGCACTGCACAAGCGGTGCTTCTGTTAAGTAAATCACATTCTGTATTCATACAAAACAAGGGTTTTTTTTTTTCTCTGACAAACTGTACATATAGAAATAAATTTCCAATTGGACATGAACTTAACTTTGTGGAGGTGCTCCGTTTCTCATGACACTTAAAAAAAGGATTCCAGCTTTTATCTTCACAAACAAACGGGAGAGTCAGAGCAATGAGGAGATACAAGACAAAGCAGGGCCAACTACCTGGGAGGGAGTCGGCATCAGTCTCTCGTCTCCAGCACCTCACTGGGCTCCTAGAACTCAGCTGCCCCAGAAGAATTCAGGGCTACAGTGGTAAGGGCTTGTTTTTGCTTCACGCGGTAAGTCCACAAGACCGTCTTAAACAGAATCCAGAGGGCCCAGGGCTATTTGGTGCTCCTACCGACCCCTCCCACTGCCTCTTGAAGTGCCTCGCCTTGGAGGGCCAGAGTTCATGTTACTCCCTCTACCCCAGTTACTGCCACTCCGGCCCCCTCGAGAAGATGAGCTGCTGCCTGGAGGGCCACCGAAAGGTTCATCCCTGTGGTATCCGTCATGATGGTCTCCATCCAAAGAGCTGGAACGCCCGGATTTTGGCACTCTCTGGGAAGGTCCTGGACCGCCTCGGCCTGAAACAAAACATGATTCAAGAAATGGCTTTCTGTATCACAGTGCCTGCTCCCCAGTAATCCCTAGTACAGCTCTCTCTCCCCGGTGACAGTGGCTTTCAGAGCTGATGGGGCTCTAGCAAGCCCAAGCATAGCAAACATGGCTCTGGCAGGCCTTGCCCTTCCCCCATTCTCCCTGCCTTGCTAAAAACTGTTGGACCACATTGCTAAAGCTAGCCAACAAGGTCCATTCTCTTATTTGGTTGGCCACTTCTTCCAATGCTGACCACCAAGATCTGGCTATCAAAGTATTGATGTTCAGCATTCCAAAGCCCCCTTTGGTCACCTAATTAGCATGCCCAATCAAAACATATCACCACATCCTGGACTATTCTAACAGAACTCTCATCTTCCCTCTTAAAAGTTACACTGGCAGGCCGGGCAGTGGTGGAACATGCCTTAAATCCCAGCACTTGGGAGGCAGAGGCAGGCGGATCTCTGAGTTCGAGGCTAACCCAGTCTACAGAGTGAGTTCCAGGACAGCCAGGGCTATACAGAGAAACCATGTCTCGAAAAAAAAAAAGTTACACCTGCAAATCAGCGCTTTACTTTTCTTCCCCAATTAATAAAGGATTTCTCTGTGAAAACAAGTGTTTGGGTGTGGTATGTGCCTAATCTAGGGTCTGGGAGGGAGCACTTCACTGTGTGCAAGTCCCTTTAGTGGGTTCCTCAGTCCCTTCCTGACCTCATCCCTGGCTCATGGCATCAGGCCTCAGTATTTCTGGAGTCCATACACAACCCGGAGCTGTTTTGCCAGAGGACAGAAGCCAGCAAACACTTAGGATCCCCAAGAAACCTGTAGCACACTGTTTTTGTTCTCCTGTGCTACCAAAGGATTTTAAGGGAAGATTTCAAAAGTACCTGCTTGGTAGCTTTAGAAGCAACTAAGATACACTGGCTGGCTGCTGCAGATGTTAGCAACAAAGGCTCCAGTTAGGATCTGTTTATGGTCTATTGTAGCACTTTGGCTTCTTTTCACATCTTTAGTGATGTGAAATATTCTCAAAGAACAAAAATAAATTGGCTTTCAGAGATTTATTAACTTTAACTTGCTTCACACTTAAGATACCAAATGTTGCCGGGCGGTAGTGGCACATGCCTTTAATCCCAGCACTTGGGAGGCAGAGGCAGGTGGATTTCTGAGT
>NW_022196895.1:27847581-27882727 GCF_008632895.1 Mastomys coucha | reverse complement strand
AAAAAAAAAAAAAAAAAAGATAGCAAATGTTTAGCTATAAGAAAAACTGCCTTAAAAACCTTTCTTAGGTCAGTAAGATGGTTCAGCAGGCACAGGCACTTGCTACCAAACTTAACAACCCACGGTCCATGCCTAGGACAAGATAGGAGAGGACCAACTCTGGCAAGCTGTCCTCTAACCTACATGTGCACTGTGGCACCTACACACAAACATATGAAGTAGACGGAACTGGGGAAAAACAAAGTAAAAGAAGCTATTTGGGGAGGGAGTCAGCTTTCATCAGTGGTGTGCCCTGGGATAGCTATTCCTGCTCCTGTGGATGGCACCCTACACCATGCACATCTGGGTAGTGCTAACTGAACGCATTGAGTTATACAAGCAACCAGAAGATACATTAAGTTGGGAGAGGGCCCTGAGGAGGGGGGTGGATTGGTTTGGGGATGAGCTAACCTTAAATATATTATGTTTTAAAATGTATTGTATTACCAAAGAATAAATATAATTTTTTTCTTGAGCTCAGTGGTACAGTGCCTTGTCTATAATGTGCCAAGATCCTGGGTTTGATTCCCAGCACTGCAAATAAATGAATACATAAACAGGACTTTTTCTTGTGAAATGATGTGATTGGTTCATCTCCTAGAGCACGTTCTTTCAATACTATTACTGTGTTTGAATGGAAGTTGAATCTAATGGAGATTAAGATGTTAGAGGAACTTTCCAAGTGTAAACTTGGCTTATCATAATGTAAAGCGCATATTTGGCCAGAGTATCCTGACTGCCCATGAATTTATCCTGGCCCATAGCATACTGAACAGTATTGCATTTAACTACTGGGTGGAATATACTGGATATATATAAGTCATTTCTGGAAAGAATACAAAAAAGGCAAGTGAACAAGATGGGGCATACACAGCACAATTCACAAGCCCAGTCCGACCTAAAGCCAGGCTTGTAGTCACTGACTACTACTCCTGGGTAAACTGCCACTGGTCCTCCTGGGCCTCAGCATAACAGTGCAATACAGAATGTGGGAGGAGGTAATGGTCTTCCCTGAGATGATGCCCTTGAAGGCTCCAGTGAGCCACTGGTGGAGGCTACAACTGCCAGTGGACCAACTAAGCATGGAGGGTGGGACAGAAAGGGCAGAGCAGAAACCCTGAACAGTGAACTCCTGCTGAATCAGGTCTGCAGCTCTATCCAGGTGTCCTAAGGAACCAAACAAACTCCACTTCCACTGATTCTCTGCCCAGACTAAGCTCAGAGACAGTGGAGGCAGCCTTGGGGACTCAGGGCACATGTGGCTGAAGTCGGCAGCTCTGGCACTGGGACTGCTGTCCTCTTACCTTTGCTTCCTCGGTCCTCAGAGGGGCCTCCTTGGGCCTCCATCTCTCTGTGTTCAGAAGTGCCTGACCCATCATGCCAGGGGCGCTTCCGGGGTGGTAGGGAGGCCATGTCCATGCCTTGGAGAGAAGAGGAGCGCTCTCTGCTAGCTGGTGAATGGCCATCGTGAGGGGGATGATCAGGTCGGGGAGCATCCCGAAAATGTTCATGACCTGGTCCTGAAATGAGAACGGAAGGTGCCATGCCTTCAAGGATCTGACAGTGTCACCTCACTGCAACAGTGTAGCCCAAAGCAGCTGGAAGACACTGCTCAGAGCAAACCCGAGAGCTGAGAGCGGGAACCTGGACTTGAGCGACGCAGTGTGAGTCACACCTCTGATATGAGAGAATAAGAGGAAGCAGGTACACACAGGCATTCTCCGTCACTTTAGACTCGGGTTATCATCACAGTCTTTAAAAGAACTGAGCAAAGGGGTAGAGGGTTGGCTCAATGGGAAAAGAAGTGCTTGCTGTGCAAATATGAGAACAGAGTTCAGATAGCCAGCACCCACATAAAACCTAGATGTGCATACCATCCCAGGGATAAGCCGGCTAGCTAGACTAGTCACATCAGCAGGCTCTTGACTCAAATAAGAAATCCCACCTCAATATGTAAGGGGGACAGCCACCAAAGAAAGTCAGTTTCTGCTTTCCATACACATGCATACCTACCTGCATACCTGTATACCCACACACATGAACATACACACATACATACATACATACATGCATATAGCTCATGTAACAAAGAAAATACATCTACTAATATTTATGGTGTCATCAATTAAGATGAAGAAAATTTTAATTTTTATCCTTATTTTCTAAATAGATGACAAAAAAATTTACTGAAAAGAGTGGTATTATTGGTATGTCTAGAAGCCAGAGGTCAACAATATAAAGTGTCTTCCTCAGCTCTCTATTTTTTTAATTCTAGCAGGGATTTGCTTGCCTCTGCCTCCCAAGTGCTAGGTTAAAGGCATGTGCCACAACATCTAGCTTCCCAACTTTAACAAGACAGGGCCTTATGCTGAACTGAAAGCAGACATTTGACTCAACAGGCCGGGAACTCAACTCAACGGTTGCTGGGAACTGAACTCAGGACCTACGGAAGAGCAGCCAGTGCTCTCACCTGCTGAGCCAACTCTCCAACCCCCCTTTACTCTCTTATTTTAAAAACAAAACAGACAATCAGAAGTGGTGGCACATACATGCTTTTAATCCCAGCACTCAGGAGGCAGAGGCAGATAGACCTCTGAGTTCCAGGACAGCCTGAAACCCACTAAAAACCAGACCTGGATGCTCCCACCTGTTTCTACATTCAATTTATTGAGATAAAACACCGAAGTAGACAGACAGGAAGTCAACCAGCCTCCATGGAGTCAAACCAGAAAAGACAGAACCTGGAGACGGGCCCGTACTCTGTCGACTACCAAACCATAAGCACGCCTCCTTCCTTACCCGGCTCTCGGTTTCCATCCCAGGAGTCTGGCTTCCGTCCTCCTTCAAAGCGAGGAAACTCATCAGGAGTGGGGAGTAAGCACTTCCTGGATCCCCCTACACAGAGGAGCAAACAAACTGTGCTCACAGGCCGCCCAGCTGTGCTCGAGGCTGCTTGCCTCTTAAACCAGCTGTTCTCAATACTGCTCACCTCGAGGGGTGCCACGGCCTCGACCTCTGAGATCTCGTCCTCGGGCAGATTCATCAGAAGCATCAAAACCCTCTTCTGGACCAAAGTCATCAGGACCAGGAAAGTTGTCCCTTCCTCTTGGAGGAGCACGGCCTTCGTGTCTTGGGGGAGCACCTCTTCTAAAGCTGAAAACAAAAACAGAATGTCCACCTTCTGGAAAAAGATTACTCTTGAATGGAGAGAACTTGACAGGAAACCTGAATGTACACTGTAAGTGGGGAGAAAACCAACATGGCATATATCTGTTTATTTCCTGGGTAGCCCTGGCTATCCTGGAACTCAGAGATCTTCCTGCAAGTACTCCCTTTACAGTACCAAAACACACAGGAAGGCAACAACACGGCAGACTGTGAGTTACTCAAGCTTACGGAAACATAGCGAGTGCTTTCTATGTGCTATTTCGTTTCTTTCCTCCTCACTAATCATTACACTAGAACAGGTACTTTTTTTGTCACTACACCTGACTCAGCTATATATTTGATGATTAGTTTTTTTTTTAACCTACATTCTTGGAAAGGGGGTACTGACTGTGGTAGTTGGAATAGCTATGGCTCCCAAAGACTCATGTGTTTGAATGCTTTGCCCAAAGGAAGTGACACTATTAGGAGGTGTGGCCTTGTTGAAGGAAGCATGTCACTGTGGAAGCAAGCTTTGAGGTCTCATATATGTTCAAACCATGCTTAATGGGACACTTTCCTTGCTGCCTGGGGGTCAAGATGCAGAACTCTCAGTTCCTCCAGCACCAGGCTGCCGTGCTCCCCGCCACGACGACGACAATGGACTAAACCTCTCAAACTCTGAATGTGTTGTTTTCCTTTGTCAGAGTAGCATGGCCATGGTGTCTCTTCAGAGCAATAAAACCCTAATAAGGACATTGATCCTAACTTTTTAGAGGACATGTACTCTGTATTTGCCCCGGCCTATACGCTCTGATCTGGGGAGCTCAGCCTGCCACTTGCTGCTCCAGGGGCTTTTTCCTATGGTCAACAGGCATACTGCCCCAGCTGGCTTGCAGACTCACCCACAGGATTTGACCCAATACAATTTTCATTCTCTTACTCATTTGAAACTCAGACTAAATCTCTTGAAACTATGGCTAAGGCAGAGTTTACAAGGAAGCACGCAGAGCGCTGAGCTATTAGTAAATGCATAAAAGCATCTCCATTGGCCATGAGTGCTACAGAAAGCAGGCAATGGGACTGTGTGTTAGTCTGACTCAGAGTGGGCCCCACAGGTTCCCATTTGAATGCTTGGTTTCCAGTAGCGGAGCTGTATGGGAAAGATAAAGAGGCTTGGACTCATTAGAGGAGGTGTGTCACTGGGTGTGGGCTTTCAGGTTGCAAGTGCTCACACAAGGCCCAGCCTCAGTTTCTGTGCATCCCATCCCTGACCCCTTCTTCCTCCCAGTCTCCCAGTCTAGTGTCAAGCCTGTCTGTTTCCCTCCATGACGATCATGGACTAACCCTCTAAAACTTCGAACAAGTCCCCAATTAAATGTTTTACTTTATAAGAATTGCTTTGGTCATGGTATCTCTTCAGAGCAATACAACACTAAGATGCCAACATGGGCAAGTCTGCATGGCTTTCCTTCCAGCTCACTTTAATGACCTACTTCATCCCCACTGACATGACGAAAGCATCTTTGCTGTGAGCACAGCAATGCTAGGTCAGAGAGAACTGCACAAGAGGCATGAGTGGGGCAGGACAGCCTCTACAGAAACAGTATCACAAAACACAAGCAAGTACTAATACCACCCTAGGTACAAAGAGAGTCTTCTTGGCCTTTCTTAAAAAAAATACCTACTACTGGTACGGAATGCTTGTGTCCCTCTAAATTCCTATGTTGAAGTTCTAATACTACGTGGCACGGTATATAAGGTATATAATATACCACATATGGTACAGACAGGAGGTAAGTAGACAGGGTGTTATGAAGACATGAAAGTAGAGTCAGGATAATGGATGCTAGCACTCACCCACCCAACACCCACACTCATACCCACACAGACATACATGCCCCCAAAGCATACAGTTGGCAGCACTCACATCAAGAAACACACAGTAACCTGCAACCTGAGAAATGGACCTCGCCATCAACCAACTTCAATGGACTCTGATTGGCTTCCAGCCTCCATAGCTGTAGAAAATAAACTCCTGCTTCCAAGCTGCCCAATTTTTGTTATGAGAGCCTGAGCAGGGTAAGGTATCTTTTAATCAACTGATTCCTCTCAAATCCCTCCCAGTTTAATGGCAACCAACCACTCTAGGATCTAGGAAACAATAAGAAAGTGATATAAGCAATAAATAAATAAATACAGCCAAGCATGATGGCACACATCAGTAACTTCTAAACTTGGGAGGTAGAGGAAGAGGAACCTGAGTATAAGGTTATACCTTCGCAAACAGAGTCTGAGACCAGCCCAGGATACAGAAGACGTAACTACAAAAGCAACAGGGCTGGAGATTAATATGACCTGCTGACTTGTAGAGGACCCATGCTTATTCCCCAGCACCTACATGGCAGCTCACAACCATTATAACTCTTGTTCATACCCAATACCCTCTTCTGTCCTCCAGGGGCACTAGGCATGCATGAGATACACATACATACAGGCAAACACAAATAAAATACACAAATTTGTTTTCGGGGGCGGGGAGGGGGAGTTGAGCTAGTTAGATAGCTCAGCAGGTAAAGACAATTGCTGCCAAGCCTGAAGACTCAGCTACCATTCCCCGGCCCACATGCTAGAGAGAACTGACTATTACAAGCTGTCCCCTAACCGCCATTTGCACACCGTAGCCTATGGCATGAACACATGAAGGTAAATAAATCAGCCTGCAGAGATGGCTCAATGGTAAAAAGTGTGTCCTGCTTTTCCTGACGATCTGAAATCAGTTGCCAGCACTCACATCAAACAACGGACAACTCCCTACAACTGCGGTTCCATGGGATCTAGCACCCTCTTCCTACTCCCAAGGGTACCTATGCGCACATGCACATACCCACATAAAGAAAAACACACATAGAATAAAGAAATGTAACACAAATTAAACAAAGAAAAATCTGTCCTAAGCTATGTTTAGTGCTACATGCTTATTATCCCAGAAACTTGGGGGGTTGAGGCAAGTGAACTAACTGTAAGTTCTGGGCCAAGATAGCCTATAAGACAAGAATATACCCTTTCTTATTTTTAAAGTCTGTTCCAAGCTTTTTTTAAATTCATCTTTGTGTATGGGCATATGAATATAGGCATATGCATGTGGACAGTGTGTATGGGGATATGAATACAGGCATATGCATGCCACAGTGTGTATGGGCATATGGATACAGGCATACGCATGCATGCCACAGAGTATATGTGGGGGTGAAAGAATAGCTTGTCATTTTATTCAGACAGGGTCTCTTTTGCTATTTCTGTTCCTCCGCCCCACACAGTTCAGGAGATTCTCCTATCTCTGTCTCCTATCTTGCCATAGGAGTACTGGTATTAAAGATATTATGTACCTACCACGTCTGGGTTTTTTCTTACATGAGTTCCAGGGATCCAAACTCAAGTTATAAAGCTTGCATGGAATGTACATTTACCTACTGAGCCATCTCCGCATACAGACTTTTCCCATTGCTGTCATTACTTCCTAACAATACAGTACAGCCAGGCATGGTGGCATGGACTTTTAATCCCAGCCTTTGGGAGACCTAGGCTGGTGGATCTCTGTGAGTTCCAGGGTCTCAGTGAGACCCTGTCTTAAACACATGATACAGTATAAAACTTCCTGGAGCAGTTGGATGGCTCAGTCAGTAAAGAGACTGCCATCCAAGCATGAGGATCTGAGTCCAGATCTCCAACACACATGTGAACATCAGGGCACAACACTATGTGTCTATAACCTCAGTCTGGGGACACAGACATAAGAAGATCCTAGCCAGCCAGCCAGCCAGCCTAGCTGGACTGGCAAACAGTAGGTTCAGTAAGAGACTCTGTCTCAAAAAACAGACGTAAGCGATTGACGAAGATATCTGATTTAACCCCTGACCACCACATACACGTGCACCCCCCAAAACATGTACATACACTACAAATACACACAACACACATACAAATATAACACACAGTAACTGCTTACATAAGTTTATATTGTATGAAGTACTGTAAGTCATTTAGAGATGTTTCAAAAGCATATAGTGGGAAGTATATGTTATATGCAAACACTACAGCACTCTCTACAAGGAACTATGTACCTACCCAAGGTCTTTATGTCTAAGGGCCCTCTTAAACTAGCACACTCTTATATGAGGGGTGACTATATAATTCATAGTGAAAGACTGTCTAAAAGTATGGTAAAATGCACAAAGCTGCCAAGCACGCCTTTAATCTCCTAACTCGTGAGGCAGAGACAGAGGCAGAGACAGAGGCAGGCAGATTTCTGAGTTTGAGGCCAGCCTGATCTACAGAGGGAGTTCCAGGACAGCCAGGGCTACTCAGGGAAGCCCTGCTTGAAAAAAAACAATACACAAACAAATGAGAAACACGAAGCTCTCTAGAACGAAAAGCTCTATCAGAGGGAGTCCCAGCTATCTGAACAGTGCTGTTCCGGGTGGAAGCAAGGAAGGCAAGCCCGGAGTACAGCACAGATGTGTGCCCGCCCACCCAGGGTCTAGACTGAAATCTGTCATGAGGAGACAAATATATAAATGAAGACCGCAAAATGTGAGGTTTGCATAAATGCAAAGATTCAAGAAAATAATAAACACTGGGCAGATGTCAATTCTTACACACTCGATGACCACTATCCCTGCTAATTTAAATTACACCAACTCCTGCTTCTCTTCTCCCACATTGCTTCTGTTTGTTTTATACCCGCAGGGCTGGCAGTCTGAGCCTGACCTAAGTTTAAGAGGAAGATGATGCCTATTTTGATCTGACTCTGGTAAGACCGTTAGGTCTATTTTACAGGCCTGTATTTTCAATTACAGTATTTGGCTCAGATATTATCATCTAAATAAGGTGAGCCTGGACACTGTAAATGAGATCCAAGACATGTGCATACACCACACACAGGAGGCAGAGGCAGGGGCTGGGAACTCAGGCATAGCCTGGACTACAGCAATGAAACTATATCAAAACAACGTGAAAGAAAAAGCCCTCAAACGCAAAACCAAGAGGGAACTTAGAACATACAACATAACTTTCAAGTCTAAATGTTCACTCACAGAAGGTAGGGCTCAACCAATGTAGTACTTTCCTTTACAAAAGGGAAAAACATCTTTGTAGTGAGGACAGAGAAAATGCAGAGAACCCAAGGAATTCACTTTCCTACCTTTCTTCCCTGCGCCCTCGAAATCGTGGGTCATCGGGATCCCGGGGGAAGCGCTCATCTCCAGGTCTGCGGCCTTCCCACGGCCCTGGAGGGCCTCGGGCTGCACCCCGGCCATCCCCCTCATTGAATTCCCTGTGATCAGGTGGAAAAGGAGGTCCAGGGCCCCCTCGCCTCCACTTCTCTTCTTGTGGTAAGGGTCCTCCTCGCCCCTCAAATTCCCTTAACCGGTGGCCAAAGCGCTTGTCAGGATGGAAGTCATCTGGTCTGAAGTCATCAGGGAAATCAGGGTGAGAGCCACGCCTGTCAGGAGGACCCCTGCAGTCCTGGCCACCCCGGAAAGGTCCCCTGTCAGGACCATGCTCGGGGCCACCGCTCTGCTCATGCCGCCTCTCTGACATGGGGCCCAGGTGATGGTTGGGAGGGCCTCGAGAATCACCTACAAGAAACAAAGCTGACAGTTAATATGGCTTCCATGAGGCCTGATGTACAGGGCTGCTCTACAATATCTGTCAATTTCAGGATGTGCTTTGCTCTATAATGCTTTCCCTCCTGGGTTCTCAGCACACTTAGAAGATAAACATCTCAAAGCATTATATAATGGAGAAACCAAAGGTTTTGGCATGCAACTCTTAGCTTTGTAACTTGACCTAGGGATAATCACTAATCTCTAAGGAGTGTCCACTTTTTAGACACAAGTTGAAGACACATAATTGAACTACTTGGAATAATACTGGTCTTTCCTGCTGTGACTTCACGAGGGCCACTGGTTGCATACCTAAGAGGCTGCAGGCATGTTCTCAAGGCTGTGAGGCCGTGAATACCTTTATCCCTACTGTAAGGCTGTGTTTATCAAGAACTCACCACAGCCAGGTGTAGCAACACATGCTGTTAATCCTAGAACTAGGGAGGCAAGGGAAGATGGATTTCTGTAAGAGTTTGAGACCCTCCTACAGAAAGTTTCAGGGAAGCCAGGGATATAAAGTGAGATTCTGTGTCAAAAATAAAAATAAATTTTACATACACACACACAAATACACACACACACACACACACACACATTCTGCTCATGTAAGGGACACAAAGCCACCACAGGCACCAGGTCTATGCTGCTGCCCCTCCACCCCCCATCTACTCTGTTAGCTCCTGGCCTGTTTAGCTTCATGCCACATCATACTTTAGGAGTCTTCTTAGCACATGCTTCTATAAGGCTCACAGAACCATGGATTCCTCTAACAACTGCTTGGAGTCCTGCTAGCCTTCAACCTTGGAGGTTTTTGGTTTTTTCTGGAAATGATGACACACAAACACACACATACACACAAACATACACACTGCAAACACAGAACTAATCTCTGCCAACATTTAAACCAAACTGTAAGGAAGGCACAAGCAAGGCATGGTGATAAGTGCCTGTGATCTCAGATCTCAGGACACCAAGGCCAGCAGATTACCAAGACTTCAAGGCTGTTAGCCAGAGCTTTACAGCAAGGCCTTGTCTCAAACAACCATCAGCCTGAGCATAAATAAAGTAAAAATGAAATGAAATAAAAAACAACACTCTTGCTTTTAAAACTACATTTGAAAATTAAACCCATCCCTCTGCTCAGCCAGCTCATGCCTTCTGCTGCTGATTCCACCCCAACTTCCACCCTTTCATTTCTCATCTCCCTAGCCACTTCAACACCTCCTCCTCTCTTCTCCTCTCCTCTCCTCTTCTCTCTTCTACTGTCCTCTCCTCTCCTCTCTTCTACTGTCTTCTCCTCTCTTCTCTTCTACTGTCTTCTCCTCTCCTCTCTTCTCCTCTCCTCTCCTCTCCTCTCAGCATGGACTGAAACTTGGAAATCTCAACATAACACTGCTACCAGATGTGCTCTGGACTTGCACACATCTGTCCTTTCTTCAGTGGGTTGCAATATCGTTTATCCACTTCCCTAATAGGCAAGCCCTCTGTGTCCTTACAGCTGTCCTGGTTAGTTCTGTGTCACCTTGGCACAGTTATAGTCATTTCGAAAGAAGGCATCTCCACTGAGAAAATGTTCCCACTAGACTGGCCTATGGGGAAAACCTGTGGCGCTTCATTGATGACTGATACAGGTGGACCCAGTTCACAGCATGGGGTGTCACCCCTGGGCTGGTGGTCCTAGGCTGTGTGCAAAAGCAGGCACATGGAGAGCAAACCAGTAGACAGCACTCCTCCATGACCTCTGCATCAAGTTCCGCCTCTGGGTTCCTGCCCTGACTTCCCTAGGTGGTGGATTTATAAGCTGTAGGGTAAAAGAAACCCTTTCCTCCCCAGGTTGCTTTTTGTCATGATATTTTATCACAGCAGTAGAAACCCGAACTAAAACAACGGCTTCTCCAACTTCAGGTGCCGAAACTTAAGTGTAATTCCTGGTGACAACTAGCTGGAGGAACCCACACATGTTCCACTTGGCCTGAGGTGGCCTGCGAGTACTCATCTCACCAGCTCGGTTTAAAAGTAACCTGTCAACTTTCTCCAAGGAAAGGAACCTACCACTACAAACGGTGATGTGGTGGTGGTGGCAACTAATCCAGGAGGGGATGGTAGGCCACTTGCATGTCTCTCCCTTCTCCCTTTGGTCCCTAGGAGAAAGAGGGGAGGAAAGGAAGCCGGACGGGTGGGCAGAAGGAAGGAGAAAGGGAGAGGGGGAGAGAGCAGGAAGAGCAGGAACAAGCGGAGATACACGCAGTGTGGCAGAGGAGAGGCCACTTCATTCATTACCAGAAGGACCTAGTGAAGAACACGGCCCTTCCCAAGGGGAAACCCCAAACCTCCAAGAAAACACTCTACCTTCTTTCTGTCTTGCACATCCTTCTGTGTATCTAACATTGCCACTTCTATGCAATAGGAACGGAGATAAAAGCTCTTCGAAGCCCTGCCCTTCCTGCCTCTAATATCTCACATAAGTTTAAAGCTGAGCTTTTAAATGTCTAAACTCCTAGGGCTGGCTGACTGCTCTTAATTCAACAGGATGGGACACATAAACCCAACATGCACCACATGGTGCTGTGGCTTTGCCAGTTAGGAATAAAGGTATTCAGCACTGTGAGGTACAGTGCCCGCAGTGCCTTTCCTTAGAGACCCATCCACTCCTACCTCAGTTCTGCTCATAGTCCCTCTAGTTCTTCCAGGCTAACTCTCCTGCCAGCCCTTATCCTTTACTCCAACTGCACCCACCTGGGAGCAGGGGCTCACTGCCAGCTCAACCAGAGCCTCTGCTTCAATCATAACCTTCAAATATTCATGCTGATATGAATGCTGACAGTCTTCATCATTGCCTTTCATCATATCAATACATCACTATCTTCTTTACAAATGATGCCTAACAACGTATACAGTTAAAGAATCCAATGCAGTACTAATTGGTATAATAATTACGGTAATACCGATAATTCTAAGAACATCGATAAGATCCTGTGTCCTCTACCCTATCAAGGAGCTTAAAGCAGAGGCGATTCTGCTCTTCGGAGGGCCAGAAGCATGGACCTGCTTCCCACAGGCACAGGATCATTTCCCATTCCAGTGTGGGCTGTGCTGGCCTGAGGCAGACACAAATGCCAGGGTTGCTCAGTGGTTTCACTACCAGTCTCTGGTGGTGTGGAACTCATTTCCTCTGGCCAGCGTCACTGCCTAAGGAAACATTACCTATGACAACAAAAGACAAAGCAGTTTTCCCAGCAGTTCCAGTACTACTGTATCGATTACCAACAAAACTATTCACTGTAAAATGCACAACAGTGGGAGAATACAAACCCTTCCTCCGCAAGCATGTATTTACCTTTGTTAGGGCCGGGTCCTTGTCCAGGGTTCAGAGGAGGGATGCGGCCTTGTGCTCCCTGCTGCCCTAGGCCTGGTATCAAGGGTGGGGGACCTGAACTCTGTCCTTCCTGAGAAGATACATGTAAAGATGGGTGTGAGAACACAGACAGATGCTCCGTACAACTGTAACACATGATAGGCTGCCCCAAAGATGCTAGGATTAACTATTAAGCTAGTGACACTAAAATAAAATTCCCCTTAAGCGGGCTGGGGCAATATGATGGCTTCGTAGATAGAATGCTAGCGAGAAAACCAGATGGAGTTTGAATTCTGCGGTAAACAATTAACATCAGATGAAAACAGCATAAGTCTTTAATCCCAGTGTGCTTATGGTGAGATGTGAGGTGGAGACAGGAGACTCCCTAGAAGCTCAAAGGCCAGCTCACTTGTCGCTGACTGCAACAAGGTGGAAGACAAGGATCAATACCCCAAGTTCTCCTTTGAAAGTCACATGTACCCTGTGGCATGCACACAGCTGTACTCACACAAAACACACAGGGTCATACAGACACGATTCTAAACTGGAGGAAATGAGTTTACTTCTCTGCCATAACCAAAGAAATGCCCTAACATTTCTATAGCTTTCAGTTAAAGCCAGACCTGTTCTTGTAAGGTCAAGTGAGAGCTTCAGAGAAAGCCAAGAATCACAGTGCAGTACCATGGCTCTTGCAGAGGGCAAGCTTCTAACAACAGGAAAGGTCTAGCCTCTACCAGGCAGGCAGGAAGCTTTAACTGTCATATGACACTGTAACCAACGCTCTCAAAGATACATCAGAATGGAGCTTTCTATTCCTACTTATTTATTTGTGGGAGAGGCACCCACATTACACGTAGAGGTAAGAGGACAACTTTCAGGAGCTATTTCTCCCTTTTCATCTTGTTGAGGCAACATCTCTCATTTGTATCATTTCATTATAATGTAAGCTGGTGGCCAACTCTCCATCCCACATCTAGCAGCAGCAGTGCTGGATTGGGATTACAGGTGTGTGCCATTGGATCTGGCTTGTGAAAAAAAAGGAGTTATTTAAATTTATGTGTATGATTCTTTTGCCTGCGTATGTGGGCTACATTCATACCCAGTACCCATGAAGGTCAGAAGAGGGCATCAGATCCCCTGAAACTGGAATTATAGAAGGTTGTGAACCACTATGCAGATAAGTAAATGCTCTTAACTACTAAGCCAGCTCTCCAGAGCTCTGTGTGTGTGTGTGTGTGTGTGTGTGCGCGTGCCTTGTCTGTCTGTACATGCCTTGGTAATAGATTCAAACATCAATATAAAATTAGTTTCATGTCTCAAACTAGTCACATGAACAGAACTGACAGTCAAAACTACCAGTGCAGCCTGGCTGTGGTGGCACATGTACTTGGAGGCAGAGGCAGGTGGATTTCTGAGTTCGGGGCCAGCCTGGTCTACAGAGTGAGTTCCAGGACAGCCAGGGCTACACAGAGAAACCCTGTCTCAAAAAAGCCAAAAAAAAACAAAAAACAAAAAACAAAACAACAAAATAAAACAAAACAAAACAAAAAACAGGGAGAAAAATACCTTTAATAATCATAATCCAAAGCCAGAACTTTCTGGGGCTTTGGTTTATTTAGTGTATAGGCAACATGTAGAGGTCAGAGAAGGTCAGACGTTCTAGCTCTCTTCACCTCACTCCCATAAGCTCTCTTACTGAACCTAGCGATAGCTTAGCAGGGACCCTCTTGTCTCTTGCCTTACAGTGCTGAGGTTACAGGAGCACGTGGCCATGCCCAGCTTTTTAATGTGAGTGCTGGAGAATCAAGCTTGAGTCCTTATGCCTATACAGCCAATGCTCTTATCCACTGACCATTGCTCCAGGCCTCAATGGCAGAAATGTCTATACTGCCTTGCTGCCCACGTTTAAGCCCTGGACAGCTCTTAACAATATCTTTCCTGCTGCTATTTTAACACCCAGACTCCAATGAAGTGAACCAGTGAAAACAACTGGCTTAATATAAACCACTTGATCAAAGAGGAGAAAGTCAGATTTTAGATGTAAGGAACAGAAGCAAATTTTCCATCAAGGAAATTCTGAGCTACAGTATCTAGTCCTTTAGACTCATCCTACTAATTCAAGTCAATGAGAAACTTTGGGGCCATGATGTTTTTCATGAGTAAATTATTTTCCTTCTATGGTACAATAAAAACTTATCAAATTTCCTCAGACACTCAGGCCTACCCTCTTCTCTAACATGTCTAGTTTCATTTGTCGTATAATAGTAAAAGTTTATTTTTTTTATAATCCTCCAAGATGAAAACTATTATTTCATAAAACGAAAAACTGTTACTAACTGGAGTAAGTAGTATACACATACAAGAATGCACTGAATTAATAAGATGTAAAGTATGTAAAGTTTTAGGGGAAATTTAGATGATAGCTCTAAATTGTATCCAACTCATTCTAAATTCCATAAACTCAAATGTCACATAATTCTTCATGACAATTTCAAGTTCTGGAAAATCTACAAAACAATACATATCACATACTTATTTAGGCTCAGTAAATCCAGTGGTTCTATTTCACATTGCATGTGCATGGTGCATGCTAAGGCACACATGGAGGTCAGAGGTCAACTTGTGGAGGCTGGCTTTCCTACCATGAGGATTGGAGGACTCAATATACATTGCCAGGTGTGCTAGGCAAGCTACCCACCTGCTGAGCCATCACACTGGCCCAAATGGCTATCTTTTATTTAGATCATGATTCTCAGTGGCATTTGGAAGGCAAAACAGAACTGGGGTGTATGTCCTGCCTAACATGCACGATGTATGGGTTCCATCCTCAGCATTCTCCTTTCCCAATAAAAAGAAAAGAAAAACATGGTTTTTGTTATTGTTTTTTGTTGGTTTTTTGTTTTTACAAGACAGGATTTCTCTGTGCAGCCCTGGGTATCTTAGAATTCACTCTGTAGAGCAGGCTACCCTCAAACTCAGAGACCCACCTGCCTTTGCCCACTGGGATTAAAGGTATGCACCACCATCACCCAGAAAAAAAAAAGAAGGATTTTCATGTATTATCTTTCTCACCCAGTAGTATCCTCTCATCCAGTAAGTGTGTGTCCTTCAGTGAAGAGCGGGGGTCAGTGTTAGCTGACTTACTTCAGTGAAGAGTAGGGGGTCGGGAGGTGGGCGTGGTCAGTGTTAGCTCACTCACTTCAGTTAAGAGTACGGGGTGGGGGGGGGGCTCAGTGTTAGCTCACTCACTCCTCTTGTACAAAAAGCTCATCCAAATGACCCCAGGACTAAGAACTTGTGAGACATCACCTCACAACCAGACGCTATTCAACCCAGTCCTAAACATGCTCTCTCGTGTAGTTTATCTCCAAAGAACTTAAAACTCTCCTTGCATGGTCTCTCATGTACCAAGAGTAGCAGGACTTCTTGAAGATCTTGCAAAGGACCAGAGAAAAACCCAGCAAATGCTCCTTCCTACGAATACTACTTTTAACTTTAAAATGTAGGGACCTGGCATGGCTGTACACAACTGTCATCCCTACATTTGGGAAGCAGAGGCAGAGGGATCTCTCCAAGGTTTGAAGCCAGCCTAGGCTACACAGAGAGCTCCAGGCCAACTAGAGCTACACAGTAGGACCCTGTCTCACAAAATACACACACACACACACACACACACACACACACACACATGTTTGGGGTATGGTTTTCTGACATGTGTGGTCAAGGATGACCTTGACCTCTGTCTCAAGCCAAGATGTACCACCATATCCAATTTTATGCATCACCAGAGACTGAACCCAAGATGCCACATGCTAGCAAAGCATTTTTTCCAATGCACTATATCCTCCTGCTCCTGCACATAATGATGTGACAGTCGAGAGCAGCTTGAGCAGAAGGTCATGCACAAAGCCATTACATTTGAATACCCTGGTCTGCAATGAGTTTTACTGTAAGTGTATCCACGATGTGTAAGCAGGGAGGCGGCTATTTTACAGTATCCTTAACACGCCCATGCCATCTTTACAAGTTGTGTGTGTGTGACAGACCATAAACAGATATAGATAAAATGTAACTTATTTATAAACAACTAGTGGAGTGATTCAGAGGTATCTGAATTAGAGTCCTGAGGTCCAATTGGTAGGACAGAATCAATTTCTACAAATAGTCCTCTGACCCCCATATAATTGCCATGGGCACACAGTACACACACATGCAAAAATAAATAAATACATAAATAAATAAATAAATAAATAAATAAGATTTTTAAAATACCTTAAAGGGAAGTGGATAGAAATGTTAAAGGCCAGTTTGTTACTTGCCAACCCATGGAACAATCAGGCTAAAAAAGTCCACAAAAGAGACTATGACAGTTGTGGAACTGTTCACAATCTAGCATGCTCCCTCCTTAGAGCGTGGTACCTTCTTAGGGAGCCCTGGCACAAGGAACTGCATGCCACTGAGAATCTCTGTGAAGAATAATAATGTGTAAAGACACATGAAATTCTATCCACCTGATGGTGTGATTAGCTCTCCATTTTGGCCTCACCATGTTCTTCCAGGCAGACCACCACTGTTATAAGCCTGCACTGATACTTAAGGAGCAGTCAAACCCAGCTGGAAAGCTTTTCCACATCCTTATCAGTAGTCTACATGTGTTAATATGTACAAGCTGGGAAAGAATGATACCTGATTGAAGGGGGCCCGGGGCCCATCACCGAGCAGAGGCGCTTTCTGCTGCTGGAATGCTATTGGCCCTTGAGATGGATGTGGCCCTCTTGCCGGGTTCTGCTGTCCCTGAGGTCCAGGGGGTCCTTGCATGCCACCTTGGGGTGGAGGTCCCAAAGAGCCCTGGGGTGGGCCCTGCTGCCCTTGTGAACCTGAGGGTCCTCGAAGTTCCTGTGGAGGGCCCAACATTGACCCCTGTGGTGGAGGCCCCTGCATGCCGCGCATCTCCTGAGGACCTCTCATTTCCTGAGGGCCATGTCCCAGCAATCCACTTGGAGGATGTGGTCCTCTCATCTCTTGAGGTGGGTGGCCAATCATTATCCCTTGAGGAGCAGGACCCTGATTCTCCCGAGGTCCCGGAGGCCCCTGCATGCCTCTTGGATTCAGTCCCATCAGAGGTCCCTGGATCCCTTGAGATGCTGGCCCACCCTGTATACCGTGAGGGTGAGGAGGTCCTTGCATTCCTCTTGGACCAGGTGGTCCCTGCATTCCTTGAGAACCAGGAGGACCCTGAGGGCCCATGTGACCCTGAGGTGCAGGTGGGCCTTGGGGGCCCATGTGGCCCTGTGGTCCTGGTGGGCCCTGAGGACCCATATGGCCTGGAGGACCAGAACTACCTTGAGGTCCAGGTGGCCCTTGAGGACCCAAAGGGCCATGAGGTCCAGGGTGCCTCTGCATTCCTTGCGGACCGTGCATGTCTTGAGGCCGTGGCATTCCCTGGGGAGGGCCCTGGGGTCCTTGTGGTCCCATGAATCCTTGTGGCCCTCCACCTCCTTGATGCATTGGAGGGCCTTGTGGTCCCATTTGTCCCTGGGGTCCAGGGGCTCTGAACTGGCCCTGCGGACCTGGAGGCCCCATTTGAGCCACCAATGGCATCTGCTGAGATGGATGAGGCTGCTGAAAACCTTGAGGAATCTGAGATATTGGACCTTGACCAGAAAAGGGCTGAGGTCCGAGGAGCGGGGTACCAGACGAGGGAGGAGGCTGGATCTGATCGGCCTGTTTCTGTGCAAGCCTTTCGATTTTAAGTTGCTGAAAAGGGGGGAAAAAATCAGTGCACAGAATAAATAAAATAAGCTAGAGCCCTCAAAGAACACTGCTGCATTACCTTCTGACATCCATGCGTGCACACACGCGCGCGCGCACACACACACACACGCACGCACGCACGCACGCACGCACGCACGCACATGCACACGCACGTACAAAATAAGAAAGCACCATTTACGAACAACAATGAAGGGAGTAGAAAGATCATCAATCAAAGATGCTGTGCCGACTTTCTTGGCTCACACACCTCTAAAAGTTGCGGATTGGTATACTGTAATGTGGCCATTTCTTGCTCAATTTCTGCTTGTGTTTTTTTCTTCTCTTCTAACTTAATATCTTCTTTCCTGTCATTCAACACCTCATTTGGAGCAGGAATTGGAACTTTATTTTGCATCCAGGCCTTAGGGAGAAAGAGAAAAAATTAAATTTTACAGAAGCATAAAAATTATGATAAGTTGAAAAAAATTCTCCAGTGTCGTCATCTGCATGGCTGAACCTCTAGGGCCTCTAGGGCGGCTTCTTTGTGATTTAAGAATAAAGTGGGCTAGGTATATTAGGAATTACAAGTTTCTAAACTTATGAAAGCTACATGTTATAATTTGGTATCCACAAAAGGTCATATGTTGAAGGCTTGGTCCTCAGGTAGGGACACTCAGGGAGGAAGTGAAGCTCTAAGAGGAGAGGCTGGAAGGAGTGAGCCAGAACTTGGGGTTGTGCCCTTGAAGGGGTCCCGAGACGTGTTCTGCTCTCTCATGCTACAGACCAAAGGGACAAAGCCAAGCAACCACTGACTTTCTGAGGCCATGAGCCAAACAGACTTCCCTCTCAACTTCACCTGTTAACTTGGCTATGTGTGACAGCGTCAGAAAGCTGACTGAAATATTGCTAGATATTACAGTTATCAAGAATTCCAATGAGTATTTATAGTAATGAAGCAGAAGACAGACAACATAAGACAGCCAACAGACTCTGCCTGCTGACTTGTTCTCTTCCCTCTGACAACATAAATGACTAAAATGAAGCAACAATAGAAGAAGACATAGGGAAAGCCGATGCCCCACTGCATTTAATTTTATGGCAGCCAGCGGTATGTACGTCTAAAGAGAAGAGCGTGGGAAGACAGCACCGAAAGGGCTGGCTTTGACTATCCAAAGACGACTGTTTCTGAGCATCCGCTGAAGGAACCAGGCCCCGTCTTGAAGCGAGGATGAGGCGGTCCCTGCCACTGACTGACCTGCTGGAACTGAGCGGGAATGGGCTTTGCATAAGGGACTTTCTTCTGAGGAACTTTTTTCTGATCCTTTTGCATGACTTCCTCCATTCCCCAATCCAAGCCTGGAATTGTCATTTCAATTTCATTTGATTCATCTTTCCCTGAAACCATACAAAGAACTAGTTACTTCCTTAAACAAAAAAACATAGCCACTTATGAAATGAACCAATTGTTGGAAACATAATTTTTAAACATTACATTGTTTTAATCATTTTCATTCACAATTCTCAACATAAACCATGTGAGCATTTCAACATGATTTATTAACAAGTTAATTAATCATGAAAATAAGACAGAGGTCTACGAAAACTTATAGAAATTAAATGCGTAAATGTAGCTGGCCTTACCCATCTGTTCCTGCTCCATTGCTAACTTCAGCTGTTCTGGTATTCCCATCCCTGGGATCACTGCCAGGCTATTAGGTTCCAGGTCATCTACAAATAATACACCCATGATCAACAGAGACCTGCATAGTGGTTCCTATAAAACGATGCTTTATTAACGTAAGTAATATTACTGGGTGCAGGAGCACATGCCTTTAATTACAGCATTCACATGATACAAGTAGGAGGATCTCCACGAGTTCAAGACCAGCATAAACTATATAGCAACGGCAAATTACATCAGCCAAGAACATAGTGAGGCCCTGTCCTCCAAAAAAGCCATAAATAAATAAACAAATAAATAGCTTCAACCAAGCCCAAACAAATGAAAGAAAACGCAGCTGGGTGAGCTGGTATAAATCCTCAAAGCCAGAAGCAAGACAGATCTCTGAGGCCAAAAAGCCCTAAATTATTTGGTGTTAGGATTGAGAAGAGAGCATCAAGCCTGCTAAGAGAGTACTGGATCACTTACTTAGTTATGTCCCTTGCCCCAGATTAGTTTGTACAAGTCTCAAAACTTAATGTTTATAACGGGCTATCATGAGACTTCAAGGGAGAAATCTGCAGATCTTACCATACTCTACTCCATCTTCTGACATGCCAGGCAAAAGGTTCAGATTATATCGATCTCGCATTTTATCACCTGGTCGGTTTCGAGTCCAGAATTTGCTGATGAAGGAGAAGTAAAGGGAGAAAGGGAACATGGCTTCAAGTTTTCTCTGGGCACAACAGCTCACATCAAGTCTTCACTATGTCATTCTTTTAAGTATTTTAATTGTGGAAAGAACATTTTAAATCAAAAGGTAAAACAAAATTTAAACCACAAAAATTAATGTTCAATACTCCATCTCTTTATTTATAATAACCTTTTATCAATCACAACAAAAATGGCAGATTAGAAGTTGTAACTCAGTGAAGGCAAAGATTCCAGACAAGAAATAACAGACGTGGGCTGTGAATAACGGGACTCCCTTGTAACCCTGGCACTCTAGAGGCGCATGCTGGAGGAGCAGGAGCTCAAAGTCATTTTCAGCTACATAGCAAGCTGGAGTCTAGCCTGGCCTGGGTTCCATGACTCTTGTTTAAAGAGAGAGGAGTGGGGCAGGGAGATGAGTACACTCAGAGAAAGAAAACAAAAACATCAGAAATACAAAGAGAATGGTAAAATGGCTAGAAAGTGCTGGAAAAGAAGGGATAGGAAGTAAAAAAGAAATAAACTCAGGTGAGACGTCCAAAGTCCTCCACATGAGAGAACACCAGTAATAGCTGCCAACTAGCTCTGGGCCACACTGCTGCCCAGCCTGGGTCAGCAGCCAGTGCCAGGAATAGACTAACCCTTCCTGAGCATGACGTCACAGGACAGACAATGAGTGGACTACAAAGCTGTGACCAGGGGGTGCTTATGTTATGGACAGGCACTCCCAGAGGACAGCAGTGGGTTGTGGAGACTGCAGCTCAAGTCTAGTGCGGGAACCTAAACTTGCGATTCACACCGAGCTCAAGAATACACAAAAGGCATCAACCCAACCCCTGCCTAGTCCAGCCACAACATGGAAGGAAACATGAGACCTGTCCCCAGTCTGGCACAATGCAGCCAACAGTCGCAATACTCCCACACTGCTGAACACTGGCAAAAAATGCAGCAGTATTTGGAAGAAAACACCCCACAAGAAATGTAAAGACAAGCATGGGTACGCTGCCCATGCTCCCTACAAACCTCAAACCCAGAAGTCCTGGTGTGGAAAGTACGATCTCATGAACCAGACAGGGTGACTGGCAGGTGGAGCAGAATGAGAAATGTCTCAGACCGAGAACCTCCTACAGAGAGTGCAATCAAACACAGAAACTCTTCTGTGGTTTTGGTTTTGCTGTTGTTATTGTATAACGAGGTCTCCCTGTGTAGCCCTGGTTGGCTTGGCCCCAAACTCAGAAGTCCACCTGCCTGTGCCTCCTGGAGTGCTGGGATTACAGACATACCCAGAGAAATTCTGATCAGCAAGGATCTAACCTGTTTGAATTACTGAGACCAGCAGCTCTCTTTCTACCAGCAAAGCCAGCTACAAAGCAAAACAAAACACCACCACACAACACAACAACCAAAGGGTGGGGGACACAATGGTCAACCCAATTAGGAAGCAATACTGACTGATGTCATATTATTTCCTATTTCCTTTTTATTTATTCATTTGGGTGCAAGAAAAATCACTTGATTCCAATTAACACAAAAACACATAATACATCTAAAGGAGGTCACTCAAACACTTTGCCAATGACAATTTCCATGTGGCCCGAGGTGGTTTGAACAAGGTACGGTCCCCACAGGCTCTGGAATTTGACTACTTGGTCCACAGCTGGCTGCACTACTTGGGGAAGTTTAGGTAGTGCAGCTTCGCTGAAAGAAGTGTGCCACTGGAGTTACACACATAGCGTTGCCTTCCTTTCAGACCCCTTTCTGCTTCATGCCTACTGTTGAGCATGTGACCTTTAGGCTTCCTGCTCCTGTCACTTGCTCCCATGGCTCTGCCCTGCCATGATGGGCTCCTATCCCTCTGGAATTATAAGCCAAAGTAAACTAGCTTCCTTCCTTAAGTTAGCTTTGGTCATGGTCTGTAATTAGCTAATTAATACATTATCTCACTGAAATCCGCTCATTAGCAGCTCTGAAATCCAAGAAGAAGGAAATGAAATTCTTCACTCCCTAAAAATAAACTCTATGCCAAATAGATAGCTTCAATTGTCAACGACACAAACCTAGACACACCTGGGAAGAAACAACTTCAATTGAAGAATTGCGTCTATTAGACTGGCCTGTAAACATGTCTGTGGGGCATTCTCTGAGGGCCAAGCCCGTGGTGGGCAGTATCATCCTCAGGTAGATGAGCTATATGGTAAAGGAAGCTGAACATGAACTGGGAGCAAGAAAGTGAGCAGCGTGCTCCACGGTCTGTGCTCCCAGTCCCAGTCCCTTTCTTCTCCAAGTTGTTTTCAGTCATGTTTATTATAGCAACAGAAAAGCAAACTAGGACAATATCCACACTAGTTTCATCCCAGGGATATAAGATTAATTCAATATGTATATATATATAAATCAATACATGCAATACAATATATAAGTAAGATTAAAGACAGAAACCACATGATCATAAATAGATGTGGAAAAGACCTCTGACAAAGTTCACTATCACTTCATGATAAAGCCCTGAAGGAAGAAGAGAAGGAAGCTGGGTGTGGTGCCTTTAGTCCCAGCACTAGGGAAGCAGAGGCAGGGAAGCAGCCTGGCCTACAAAGTATGTCCAGGACAGCCAGGGCTTTTTATACAGAGAAACCGTGTCTCAAAAAACAAACAAACAAAAATAAATAGAAGGAATGCTATATATAATAAAGACTATTTGACAAACTGAAAGAAAGTATTTTTCCTAAAATCCACAATGAGATCCAGATAGCCATTCCCTCCCCTTTTATTCAAATAGTTATCAAATCTTAGCTAGAACATTACAAAAGAGGATGAAATAAGAGTGACAGAAACTTGGGCAGTGGTGGCACACGCCTTTAATCCCAGAATTTGGGAGGTGGAAGCAGAGGTAGGTGAATTTCTGAGTTCGAGGCGAGCCTGGTCTACAGAGTGAGTTCCAGAACAGCCTGGGCTACACAGAGAAAACCTGTCTCGAAAAACATAAAAAAACAAAAAAAAAAAAAAAGTGACAGAAATAAAAAAGTTCAATTATTAACTTTCTATTAGAAAAAGTCCAATTATTCCTATTGGTTGAAGACATGATCCTGCAGTTAAAAGATGCCTATAGACTCTACCAGAAAATTCTTAAAGCAATTAAACATTTTAAATGAAGTAAAACAATACAAAAGCAACCCTCTCAAGTAGGAGGATTTCTATATACCAATACTAAACTTTCTGAGAAAAAACTAAAAATAAAAAAAATTAAAACAACTTCAAAAAATTAAAACAAAACAAAACAAAGAAAGCAGACATGGCTGCCATATCTATAATCTAAGTACCTAGGAGATGAGGCAGGATCAGAAGTTTAAGGCTTCTTTGGCTACATAGTGAGTTCAAGAGCAGCCAGGGATAAATGAGACTCTGAATCAAAGATGAAAGATCTCTGGAATGAAAACTTTAAAATACTGAATAAAGAAAGTTAAAAACAGTAGGGGGAAATCCCTATGCCAGTGGATTGATAGACTTTATAACACTGTGATGCCAAAAATGGCTTACAGATTCAAACCAATCCCCTCAAAACTCCAAAGATAGTCTACACAGAACTCAAAAGGAGAAAAAAAGTTCTAAGACTCATAAACTCATACAGAAACAATAAAAACCAATAACAATTGTATAAAAATTTAGTCAAATGAATTTTGGGGGGGGTGCGGGGGGAGGGTTTCGAGACAGGGTTTCTCTGTGTAGCCATGGCTGTCCTGGAACTCACTCTGAAGACCAGGCTGGCCTCAAACTCAGAAATCTGCCTGCCTCTGCCTCCCAAGTGCTGGGATTAAAGGCGTGCACCTGGCAGTCAAATGAATTCTTAACAGAAAGAATAATATAGAAAGTATTACAATACTTGATCTCAAATTAGACTACAGACCCACTGTTAACAAAAGGGCATGGTGCTGGCATAAAAACAGACATTTAGACCAGTACAAAAGAATAGAAAATAAGCCACCAGGTTACATCCATTTACTTTGTTGACAAAGGTTCCCAAAACATACTAGAGGAAAATGACAGCCCTTTTAACAAACAGGGCAGGGAAATCCAGCTGTGTGCATCAGAAGAGATGGGCAGGGAAGCAGAGGAAGAACTAAGAGCAAAGATTACTCACTTGGAAGTATGACTAAGAAGCACATGTCTTTGCATGCTACCCCCCCCCCCCCCCCCCCCCCCGTATTACTGTCTCCCATAAAAATGTTTCAAAATATAAACCAGTATATGTGCAAAGTAAACACATATACTCTTATTTATTTCCGGCTACTCCCGGAGTACAGACATTTCTTGCTATTTTCAGCATGGTACCTCCTTACCTGGTATGGTCATTTGAGCCCGAGCAGAGAATATGTCCCAAAGGATGCCAAGCCAAACTCCAGATCATCCCTTCGTGGGCCATCTCCATCCCACCTACCTCCTTCTCTACCCTGCAACAGCATGAACAAAACAAAACCAAACAAAACTGTTGAACCAAAATTACCAAGAGAACAACAGAAACAAATGAAAAACAAAGCAAAAGAACACCAAAAACATGGAAACAAAAGTATATTCTCTTCTTAATAAAGAGCTCTCAGCGTCGTTTACTTTGAATCTTGTCAGTGCCGTGTGTTACACTAGTTTTTCATGAGTAGATTCTTTCACTCAACCTTAGGAGGATCATAGAATAAAATGCTTTGCAAATTATTTCAACTATAGAATCTATTTTATTCTTCCATAACAGTTTATATCTAAAACACAAGTGCTATCTTTTCTCCTCAAGCTTGATTTACAAAATTGAAAACTGTAGGGCAGAGTCAAAAATGTACACATTTGCATATAGGAAAATGCAAACTTTGATCACACTCATACACATTTAAGGATTCTTCACAAAACATTCCTCTTATAGTCACCACAGCATTGTGACAGTTACAGTGCATGGTTTAGAAGCCAACTCAAAACAGATTTTTATTTAATTTACTAATATGTGTATGTGCATGTTGTATACATGAGGTGTGTATGTGTATGTGTGTGTGTAAAAAAGAGATGTGTAGAGTTTGTGTCTGTTTTTTGTGTGTGTGGTATGTGTGTAATTTGTGTATTTGTGTATGTGTGATGTGTGGTGTGTGTTTATGATATGTTTGTGGTGTGTGGTATGTGTCTACATGGTATGTGTCTGATGTGTATATACACATGGTGTGTGTTATATGTGTATGGGATATGTGTATGATCTGCATATGTGTGATGTGTGTTCATGATGTGTTTGTAGTGTGCAGTGTGTTTGTGTGTGTGTGTGTGCGTGCGCGTGCTCGAGCAGGAGCCTGCCCGGTACACAGGTGGACATCACAGAGAACTCTCAGGAGTCAGTTCTCTCCTTCCGCCATGGGTTCTAAGAACAGATCTTGCTCGGGTTGTCGGGCTGTACAACAGTGCTTTTTACCTGCTGAGCCATCTCACTAGCCCAAGATCATTTATCTTCATCTGAGTTTCTTAGTCTCCAATCTGCCATGAAGGCTCTGTCTTCACACATGGAGCTCAAGGCACGTGCAATGGCCATGTGCAGGTGCTTCTGAAGAACGCCGGTGAAGTCAGGTTTCGAAACACCACAGTCACTAAAATTTCCCTAGCTAAGGCACCAAGTACAAGAGAGCCAAGACATCTCTGCTGCCATACTGTGTGGGAACATGTGTTAACAAACATTATCATTTTCCCACACAGTAAATGGTACATACCCAACATGCCAGAATAACAAAGAGCCATCAGATCCTCCACTGGCAAAAAGTCCTTCATGAACAGGATGCCAGGCTACAGCTGTAAAACAAAAACAAAAGTCCCAGAGAAAGGTGAAATGGTTCCAGTGTGAGATGGCTACAGGGGAGGGTCCCCAAAACACATGTGATGAGAAGCACATCACAGCCACTGACCTGTGGCTTCCTTCTTGTGACCTCGGAATACTTGAAGCTCTTCTTTCAAGTTTCGGATATCAAAAAGCTTACAGAGATGGTCACGAGATGCTGTAAGGAGCCAGTTGCCATTGAGGTTTAATTTCACTTCCATCACTGTGTTTTTATGGGCGTGACTGGAAACAAAGCACCAGGGGTGAAACATGTCAGGATGTATCAGTTAATATACATGGTCCTTTTTGTTGAAAGCACATGGGTGAAGATGGCAAGAGGTGTGGCCTGGTGTTATAAGGTATGTGACTAAAACTCAACAAGACCACATTCAAAAGTGTCCTTGAAAACCCTTGTTATGCCAGGCATGGTGGTGGTGCATGCCTTTAATCCCAGCAAGGGAAGCAAGAGCAAGGCGGACCTCTGTGAGTTCAAGTCTAGGATGGGTCAGCAAAGGTTCCTGAACAGCCAATGCTACATAAAAAGAGCCTGTCTCAAATGGAAAAAAGAAAGGAGGGAGGGAAAGAGGGAAGAAGGGAGGAAGAGAAAAAGAAGGGGGAAAACTGGAACAATAAATAAAATAAAACCCCTATTGATGACAAAAATAAAGCCCAGCATCTAAACACAGCTCTCAAAATCCAGCTAAACGAGCAAGGAGAGTCTGTTGGGCAGAAAGGTTCATCTAGAAATAGGGGAAGTACTTACAACACACAAAATCATCACTAAGTTCATCAGATTCAATGACGTTTCTCTCATTAAGACAAAGTATGGAAGCAGGAACAACTTTAGTTGCTGAGAGGGTTAATTTGACTAAAGGCAATGAATGCTGTATCCTAGGGCTTGCATGATGTTTATATCAAAAGGCTCACAAGGTACTGTATGGCAGCCTTCCCTTAAGGAATCTGAGCTGTAGATGTTTCATTTCCAATTAGGATCAGGATATAGTATCCGTGTGCCCCCAAAGAACACACTCATGATCCTAAATTGTGTGTGAGGGAAGGGAAAGGAAAGTGGAAGGGGAAGGGGGAAGAGGAGGGAGGGAGGGAAAGAAAGGAGAGAGAAAAAGGAGGAGAGGGACAAGAGAAAGTGAGGGGCAGCTGGGAAGTGGTGGCGCACGCCTTTAATCCCAGCACTTGGGAGGCAGAGGCAGGCGGATTTCTGAGTTCGAGGCCAGCCTGGTCTACAGAGTTAGTTCCAGGACAGCCGGGGCTACACAGAGAAACCCTGTCTCGAAAACCCCCTCCCAAAAAAAAAAGTGGGGGGCAGAGGAGAGGGAAAGGGAAGAGGGAGAGAAAAAGTGGAGAAGGGAGAGAGGTAGAGAGGGGGTGAGTGAGGAAGGGAGGTAGAAGAGAGAGGGGGCGAGGGAAACGGGATAGGGAGAGGAGAGAAATCTCTGCATATAGCTGAAGTAAGCTAGGAAAAGCGGGGCAGAGGCACAGATACTAAAGCCACCGGTGCCAAGGGCTATTCTGAGGACATGGAGACAGACAGCAGGAAGAACCTCTTCATCGTCCTGCACCCCTGTAGGATAGCCCAGTAAAACTTAAGTGGCAGAACAACTATCATCTGCTTTCAGTAGAAATTTAGAGATAAGTCAGAATCAAATCACCCAAGGATTGAGGTCCACTTGTGTCCAAACCATATTTTTTTCAAAAAAGGAAAACAGGAAAGCCGAGTAAGCTTCGAGTTAAGTACCACAGGCTGCCTTTGGTCCGCAAGGACCTCAGAGGCCTTCCTATCACTTACAGTGTTGCAAGACTCTGCCCAGTCTTGGGATCCCAGAACTTGATTGGCTGCTGGCTATCTTTACTTCCTGAAACGACTAACCCTTTGGTTGGATGCCAGTCTACACACTTCACATCAGCACCATGACCTGTTGGGAAACAAGTCAGAACAAGAACCTCATTGGTCACGAGCTGCAAGTAGGGCTCCATTCTATAGGACAAAGGGAGAGAAACCCAGCTGTTGATTTGCTCTTGTGTTTGAAAGGCTCTGAGCAGCCTTGGAAGTCTGCTGGACCCAGGGCCAGCTCTCCTCCGATGCTGCAGCACAGGGAGCACTAAGTGCATCTTGCTCACCTATCTGTGGGCAGTCAGTCCAGACGTTTTGGAAGGTGCACTCTGTAGGCTTTTTAAGATTTTAATGCTATTCCTCATTGTTTTAGCTCTAAGACCCCACCTGTACTGTTCACTTCAGCGTTCCTTCTGCAAGGTAGTCTGCACTGATCAAAAGTCCTAAACCCAAGCTTAGGCACTATAGCTTTCTAAACAGGAAGGCAGTAACAGTAGCCCACCTCTTTTTTGTTGCTGGTTACTGAAGGACAGGTAATGTCTGACTGATAAACAAATTACTAAAACTCACAAATGTGAAAACTCAGAATGAACAAAGCACTGTTTATGGTTTTGGGAAGGCCGGGTATTGATGGTAGAGTATCTTGCAGGGTAAATGCAGTAGGTGGGTAAAGTGAGGACTTCTCAAACAGTGCCCTCCTTCACCTGAAGCAAACCCAGCTCTTAGAAATGTCATGTAAAAAGAGAAAAGGAGGAATGAACAAAGATAAAAAGGAATTAAGAAGGAAGAGATGGTCTCAAGACATCAGAAATGATCTACACTCATTCAGAAGGCAAAAGATGTGTGTGCCTTGTATGCCACATGGGTTTTAGCTCATCTCAGACCAAAGGCAGGGTGGGAGGCATGTACCAAGATCCTGTGATCTCATAATCACATATCATAAAGGATGTTCAAAAGGATTCTCCTTTTGTTGCAGTTTGTTTTTATGTGTTCCTAAATACGGTTCAAATATATTCCAAAATAACTGCCACACAGCCCAGTATTCAAAGAGGATTCAACAGTGTGACTACAGTGTCCACAATATGTTATCTCTATGTAAATCAGTCTGTACCATCTGCACCGTAAAAGGCACACATGAATGTCCTAAGTCACATGTGCACACCAAGGTACAAGACACTGTGCTGAGAGGCGATGCTTCCTCTTGCACATGCCATTGTTTCTCTTATCTTCTAACAATGAACACACCTTATAACTGAGGCTTGAGGGAAAAGGAAGCTCTGCAGTTATACTTTGAATCTTAAGAAAAAGAAGGAGACCAGCAAAATGAAGCAGTGGGTAAAGACCCTTGGCACTAAGCCTAACATGGTCTACCCCTGGAACCCAAACGGTGGAGAGAGACAACTCCCACAACTTGTCTTCTGATCTCTACATGTGTACCATTTACACCACACACTTTCCCAACAAAGACATACAAAATCATTAAAATATAATGGTGGTATATGCCTGCAGTCTTGGCACCCAGGTGGAAGCAGAGATCAGGGCTCAGGGCCAGCCTCAGCTGCACGCGTTAAAAGACATTCAGAGCTAAATAAGACCCTGTCTAAAAATCAACTGGGTTAGGAACGAGTGCTGTGGTAGTATAAGCCTTTAATCCCAGGCAGAGGCAGTCTAGCCTCCTCTACATAGAGAGGAAGGTACCAAACAAACCAAAGCAAAACAGGGTTGAGGAGATGGCTTCTTGTTAAAGCAAGAGTGCCCAAGTTCAAATCCCCAGCACCCACATACAAGCTAGGGCCACACTGTGGACTGTAACTCCAACCCAGATAGGAGGAAATCAATCCTGGAAGACTGGCTAGCTGGCTAATCTAGCCAAAAGAGCGAGTTCCAGGTTCAATATGGGAGGGATTCTGTCTCAAAAAATACAATGGAAAAGATCGACCAAGGAGAGCCCAGTGACAGACTCTGACCTCCACATGTACCCACAGCGCAAGCGTGCCCCCAGAGACAAGAGCAACACACACACACACACACACACACACACACACACACACACACACACACACACAGAGAGAGAGAGAAAAAGGGATCGGGAACAATGAAATCATGTGGTTCTCCTAACCTGCCTGATGAAAATCTAGGGGCCATTTGAATCCAAAAATATTACACACAGCCACGTATATGCATGGATTTTAACCAACCATATAAGATTAGTATGTGCTCTTAACTATTGAGCCATAATCTCTCCAGGCCCTGTTGTTAATTAAAAACAAACAAAAAACAAAAAACAACGAAAACAATACTCACCTAAGCAAAAAACTTAACTTGTACTGAGTCATCATCTATACTAAAAAAATTAAACAGATTCTACAGCACAATGTATCCCTGAATGTACCACTGGAAAATTCAAAAAGCTAGCCCCAGAGGCTCTGCTGGTCCTCCTGCTTCTGCCTCCCACTGTTGGGATTATGGCTTGACCACGGCACTCAGGGCTTTGTGGGTAAGTGAACATGCTGCAGCAGCTTAGGTCCAGCCCCAGGGGCAATGCGAGCAAGCACTGTTCTAGGTTGACTTCTTACTACACAGGGAGCCAGGCCTTTAATCCCAACACTCAAGAGGCACAGGAAGGTGACCTCTGTGAGTTCCCAGCCAGCCTGGTCTACATAGTGAGTTCCAGGTCAGCCAGGGCTATGAAGTGAGAAGATACCCTACAGCAAACAAACATCAAATATACAAATATGGGGGGGGAGCTATATGAAAAAAAGGACAAAAAGCTTTGCCTCCCTGTTCAGTTCTATAAGCATGAAGACGTGTGAATGGAACCCAGCAGACAGGAACTAGAATGGGAAGAGACAAGCCATCCTTCAGCCTTTGTATGACACTTGAGGCTCATGTAAGTAATCACCTATTTTCTTTACTGTTTTTATTTTTTTGAATTAAAACATTTTAGGGTGTATTTATGTGTGTTAGTTTGTGTTGATGCTTTAGGCTGTGTGTAAGGGTGTGAAGGACAGAGGTTGGTATCCCAGCTGCCTCTATCGCCCTGCTCCTCTTTGTTTCTTGTTTTTGAGACAGGGTCTCTCACTGACCTAGAGCTTACCCTCTCAGCTACACTAGGAGGTATAAATGAGTGAGTCCCCAGGAACTGTCTGCCTCTGACCACTACTGTGCTGGAGTTACAGGCACATGGCACCACACCCAGCTTTTCCCAAACTCAAGTCTTCATGCTTGCGCAACAACTTTACCCTTTGAGTCACCTTCCCAGCTCCACTATACTTAGAACACAAATAAACAAGGCCAGGGAGTCGGCTCAGCATTTAAGAGCACTGGCTAATTAGAATAAAGGACTATTGATACTTAGAATAAAGGGTCATTGATATAAATAAGACATATTTTTAGATTACAGTGGAGTATATCTGAATAAAGATGTTTAGACAAAAACACTAGCTGTTCTGGGCTTCCAGAGGACCTGGATTTAATTCCCAGTAACCATGTGGTTGATGACAATACGCTGTAGCCATAGTTCCAGGAGATCCAATGCTCTCTTCTATTCTTCATGAGCATTAGGCATGAATGTGACACATTAAACATGCAGGCAAAACAAATACACATAAAACCATAATTTTAAAAATAAAACTTACTTAAGAAGGCATGAAGTAACATTTGTAGCCTCACAGCTGGGTGGGGGTGGGGGCACAAACAGTAGAGAATATAAACAAGGCCACACATGGTGGCGAGCAGGCCTGCAACCCCACCTGCAATCCCAGCACTCTGAAGGTTGAAGGAGGATCTTAAGTTCAAAATCAGTCTAGGTTACATACTGAGTTTGAAAAACAAAACTAAACCAAAAATTAATAAATCTGTTCAAAAAAACATAAATCTGCTCAAAAATACTTAAAGCATGTATAAACAGAATACACACTGAGCTGGCTGGGTTCAGTGGTACAGCACTTGCTGGACAGGAATGACACACACAAATATACTCCATACACTCACACACAGATACCCAAGAATCTGATACTGCCTCCAAGTTAAGTGGGGAGACAAGACTTTTCACTATGTAAACTGAATTAGCTCTAACCCAAATACCCAATATTTAATTGCTTATGTACCAGCATATCACAAGTACCAAATTCCATACTATGAAAGCTGATATTGTGTACAAAATTACTAAAAAATACTGTATACAATTACTACCATATTATATGTGGGAAAATTTTACCCTTAGATGATTTGGGTTACTAGCCCTACGATCAATCGTGCATCTGTAACAGTCTATATATTACTTTGTGAATCTCCAATATTGAGAAAAAAATTCGATTTAAAAAGCCTAGTAACTTTACTAAGTAACAGTGGAAGGTAGATACACACACACACACACACACACACACACACACACGTGCACACACACACACGCGCGCGCACACACACACACACCCTCTGGAAAGTAGATATGACATCTTTAAAAGGAGCATATACTATTTTTATATTCTTTAATTTTTTAAAAATCTGTGTGTATACATGTGTGTACATCTCATATGTATCCAGGTGCATGAGGAAGTTAGAAGAGGGTATCAGATGTCCTGGAGCTGGAGTCAAAGGTTGGGGGCTGCCCAGTGTAGATACTGAGAACACAGAACTCCCTGAAGAGCATGTGTTCTTTTTTATTTGGGGGGAGGGGGGGTCGAGACTGGAACTCACTGGAACTCACTCTGTAGACCAGGCTGGCCTCGAACTCAGAAATCCACCTGCCTCTGCTTCCCAAGTGCTGGATTAAAGGTGTGCGCCACCACTGCCCAGTGCAACATGTGCTCTTAACCACACAGCAATCTTGCCCCTGCCATTTATTGTGTACACACCCACACCCACACCCACAGTTTTTTGGGACAGAGTTTCTCTGTGTAGCCCTGGATGTTCTGAATTTATTCTGTACAACTCAGAGATCTACCTGTCTCTGCCTCTCAAGTGTTGGGTGGAATTAAAGGTGTGTGCTCCTATTTGTAAACAAAATAAAAGGGAGGTTGAAGTAAGAAAAATGAACGAGGCCGGCGGGGACTTTTTTACCAAAGTGTTTCATTCTATTGCCATGCTAAGCCCCTCTCTCGGCCTCCAGGCTGCCTCAGGGCCAGTGTGCATGCCTGCTCCCACTTCCTTCTTCAGGAGAAAAAGAAGGTGGTAACTTTCCATTTCCTGACAAATGGAATAGCTTAGCAGTAAAAGGGGGCTTGGCCCCAAGCCTGATGATGTGAACCCACACAGTAGAACAAAAGAACTTACTCCTGCAAACCGTCATTTTCCCTCCACATGCACACACTCATACGCATGCACACACGCACACTCACACTTGTGCACACAAACACAAACACATACACACATAGTATGTGATGTGAAAAATAATCACCAGAAGACTACCACAGATTTATCCTATAAAAATAATTTTAGGTAATTTATTAAAATTCAAAGTACAGCCATGCATAGCAGCACACATCTGAAGTCCTAGCTATTTGGAAGACTGAAGCAGAAGCGTTTGAGTGGAGAAATTCAAAGTCAGTATGACTCTGTCTCAGAAAAGGAGCTCCCTCCTCCCCCCACAGAAAACACTTGGTTCATTTTGGAGATGGTATCAAAAGTACTATTTAGAACAGCAAACACTGAATAAAAATTTTTGAAGTAGAACTGTAAGACTTGCCTAGTTCCCTAATTAAAATATATTATCCCTAAATGAAAGATTTTAGAAACAAAAGAAAAAAAGGCTCATGAGCACAAGCAAGGAACCGGATGTGCAGCAGAAGGTAAAAGTGCTTGTTTGCAGTGTAAGCCTGATGACTGGAGTTAAATTCTCAGAACACACGGAGAAAGGAGAGAACCAATTAGCAAAAGTTGTCCTATGACCTCCATCCACACTGTGGCACATTCAAGTCTACACTCACACACAAGCACATCACACACAGTAATAATGTTCGTCTAACTTAATGAGGCAAACAAAACAACACTCACAAACTACAAATGTCATGGGGTGACTCTAAGAGTGAACCTGGCTACACAACTGTAGATACAGACTCAGGAAGTAGAGGCAGAGGCAGGTGGAAGATCGAGGCCAGCTTGGCCTACATTTTAGGGCAGCCAGAGCTATGTAGAGAGATCAAAATAAATAAACAAACAAGCAACAAATAAGAAAAAATGAAACTTATATTGGTATAGTGGAAACAAGTTAAAGGTATTCTTGTGTTTCCTTTAGTGTGATGTTGGAGTTCTACAAATAAATAATGCAGGGTAAATTTTGTGCACACTTTTCTTGGTATGATGTTAATATGAGAAGAAACTGTGTGTGGTGGCTCATACCTATTATTCCGCAACTTGAGAGGCTGAGGCAGGAGGATCATTGGAAAACAGTTTAGGAGTTAGAGAGAGACTGTCTCTAGGAGGGTTGGGGTGAAAAGAAAGAAATGTGTATTCTACTTAGCCTAAAAACATTTGGTAATGAATAATGATTTTAAGACTAACAACTACTTAATATTGGAAAGCGGCATTAAAACTCTTTTCAAAGGGGAAAATACTGCTCAATAATAAGCCTGCCTTTAAGACACTTAAGGGGCACCACAGATGTGCAGCAGGTACAAGAGCCTTACAGCCAGAGTTCTGTTTTCAGATCTCACATGCTGGAAGACAGGAGCCAAGTCCCACACCTTATCCTCTGGCTTGCACATACACATCTGTTTTTAAACGTCTATCAATGGTGAATTGTGACCATAAAGGGGACCAACAAGAGTTTGCAAGTAGAATGTGACAGATACGGCAAGCTCTTGAGAAGATGACAGACCTTTGAAGAAGTCAGGCATAAGGTTTCTGAGTCTAGGATGACTAGGAAGTAACAATATTTATCCAGATTATTTAAATTTTCAGATTATAATTTATTATTTATTATTTATTTATTATATTTATATAATATTTATTATTATAATTTATTCAGATTATAACCAGACATGGAAGGTATGCAGGGAGGCCAGAGGTGCAACTGCAAAATCTTAAAATATATACTGTTTATAAGTCTCTGTGGCAGGCGGTGGTGGCGCACTCCAGCACTTGGGAGGCAGAGGCAGGCAGATTTCTGAGTTCGAGGCCAGCCTGGTCTACAGAGTGA
>NW_022196895.1:27842625-27847487 GCF_008632895.1 Mastomys coucha | reverse complement strand
AAAAAAAAAAAAAAAGTGGTAGAACACTACACACACACACATGCGTGCTCCCACCTGTCCCAAAGCACTAAGACCATACGTTGCAACTTTTATATTGTTTTTTCTCTCTCAAAACAATTTGGGGTAACATCTAAAAAACAAAAAGAATGGATTCTTTTAATTCTCTAATTTATTGATTCTAAAGGCTTGGGTCTTATTCTGAAGAAACAGCCAGGTGTAATTAATCTCAGCACTCAGGAGACAGGCAGGCAGATCTCTGTTAATTCAAAGTCAGCCTGGTCTACAAAGCCAGAGTTCCAAAAGAGCCAGGGTTGTACACAGAGAAAACCTGTCTAGAAAAAACAAATGATGATGATGATGATAATAATAGTAATAATGATAATACTACTACTAAAAACAAAAAACATTTACCCAATTACCTAACCCCACCAAAGTAAGCTCCAAATTAGGCTGGACTGTGTGGAGGTTACATCTGGAGCATGGATCTTTGAAGACTTGCTATCATTTCTAAACTCACAATTAAAATGTTTACTTTCTTGGGAGAACACAACTACTTAATTATTGAATTAGCTTCTCCTAAAAGACAAGTGGCACTGCTTTGTAGTTTGTCCTGTGAGGCTGGCTTCAAAAATGTTCACCCAATTGCTTACTTGCAAAAAGAAACTGTACTTATTCCACTCAGTTGTTCTTCACATAGTCACTTATATATATCCTCTTCCATCAGCCTATAGTTCAGAGTAAGGTTTGAGGTCAGACTGCACCACATAGGGAGGAACTGTGCATGAGGCTAACATGTATTTAGACTCCTGCTGTGGTACTTAGCCTCTGAAATAATGTGACCACCATACAAAATATGGAATAAACTTCAAAGCAATATATTTGTAGGACTATATAACCCTCAAACATTTCCAAGAAGTTAATACTCTGAATTCAAAAAGGTTTCTAAATCAAATTTTAAAAATTGAGGTCCTTCAGTACTTTTTCTCAAAGAGCCTGTGGTCATTTACAGTTCATCTGATCATGACTAGCACTTTGCTTTCAAATAGTTTCCTTGCGAAACTGGGGTGGGGGTGGGGCACTGGGGGCGGGCAAGGGGTGTACCCACACACCTAGCAGTTTTTTGTTTGGTTTGGTTTTTCAAGACAGGGTTTCTCTGTGTAGCTCTGATTGTCCTGAAACTCACTCTGTAGACCAGGATGGCCTTGAACTCAGAAATATACCTGCCTCTGCCTCTCAAGTGCTGGGATTAAAGGCCTGTGCCACTACTGCCCAGCACTCAGCAGTTTTAAACACCTTTCTCTCTAAGATGAAAATATTCTTAAAACATGCTGTATAGCCATGGTGACATAAAGATGCAGAATAAAAACGTTCCTAAGGGCTAGAGATGGCTCAAACCTTATACTGCTCTTGCAAAGTTCAGTTTCCAGCACCCCTATCAGGAGACTCAAAAGTGCCTGTAATTCCAGCTCAAGGAGAGCTAACACCTCTGGCCTCCAGGGGAACATCTATGGAAACACAAGCATGAACACACTTAAATCTTTTACATATAATTTTACTAATGAAAAGATGGGTCTTGGGTTGCTTGCTTGGTAGGTAAGTGTTTGCCCAGGATGAATAAAACCCTGGTTTCAGTCCTAAGGCACAAAATGTGGTGTGGTCATGCACACCTGTGACCCCAGAACTCAGGAGGATAAAGATTTCACCATCGTCCTCAGTGACGTTAAGGCTAACCTGGGCTACAAGAAATCCTGCCCACCCCCAACTCCCAAAGAAAGATTGCTTTAAACACTATTTTAGACGGACAAACTCTAAGACAAGCAGGATGTTTAAGCTTTAGCTAAGCTGGTGAACAGATAGTCGAGCTTTTTCAGAAAGTAGAAACCTCCCGGTTTCCCAACCCAGAAGTGTGGTGTGAAGACTTGAAGCAAGAATGGGTTAGAGGTCTGTCCTTGATACTTCCCTCCGTATATGACGACCTCTGTGATGGGCATTGTCCCAGAACCTCCTCCTTTGTCCACAACCACATCAGATCATGGGGCCTGTCATCCCATAAGGGTAAACGGCCTTGACTTAACATGGTACATATGACCCAAGGCTCGGTAAGCAGTCCGAAAACCAATACATAAGGAGTTTTATTTGAAGGTCAGAAATAATGTCCATTTACCCATTTTATTTTTCCTGGATCACGTCATTATATGAACAAATATTAAGAAGAATATTTACATGGCTTACAAAAAAAATACCAGTTTTTCTAATACAGAGAGAGAAAAGCAAACAATGAATTCAAGTACCATTTTGTACAATATTAACAGTTAAAGAACTGTTATTCAGAAAAGGTGTTAAACATTAACAGCAAACTCGGGCTTACAGCCAGCTGTGGAAACATAAAATGTAACATCAGTTAAAGTGAAGGCAAAGCCTTGATCCACAGGCAAGACTCACACAAGGTCAGAAGACTCAGGAACTGGGAAATTTATGGAGCGTGTGTGAACTGGTCAGTGAGTATGGGCCTTGTTCTCCCCATTTAATAAAATCATTATTAACATGATCTGATAACAAGACCGACTGGGAATGATTGTCATCAAAATCTAGAAAATTCTATCAGGAACAAACTATGGAGCTCAAAGCTAATTGTAGAATGGGTACTTTTCAAAGCAGAGTTTTCACAGTGTATTTTCCAAGCAACATTACACAGACTCATAGGCAATGATGGAATTTTTAAATGGTCAAGATGTTTTTCCCCTCTATACCTCAGAGCTTCAGTACTGGCAATATATACATATGTGGGAGAATCTAGTCATAAAAGTTTTCTCAGTGTACTGCCACAATCACCACAAAACCAATTAGGGAAATGTGAAACGCTAGCTCAAGTTATGTTGTCTTGATAGTGACATAACTAAATTCAGGAACGTAGACACATTTGGACAAGGAGAAGGAAGGCCCTTCAATCATTATCTGAAGTGTGTATTTATTAAAAAAGAAATCGGGAATAGATATGCCAAAAATATGAAGATTTTTAATTAAACCTAAATACTAATACAGAACTATTCAACAAACCTGTAACAATTTCAAACGTTATGGTGTTAAAAAAGCAGCCAGTACACAAACTCCAACCCACTAGAGTAAAAAGGAAGATGTATCATACATACATAGATCTGCCAAGTTCCTACTTAAGTCACACTCATATAGCAGGTGAATTGGTGTCTACAGTTTTCTAACAACTGCATGGTTGCATGGAAAACTCCCAAAGGCAGACCTAAAAGAAACTGTTACACAGCTTAGAGGTGAAGTTATACATACAATTTATAAGCTAGTATCACATAACTACTTACATACTTCTAATATCAAAGTGAATTGTTGAGTATATAATAAAGACTTGTGAGTCAGACAAAACCACATAGGCATAAATGTTTGGTAAACTTAGATGTTAAAGTACTGTCAGTTTTGTATACAGAATGTGGAGAGTATAAACAAAGGGCAGAATTTGCACTTAAGCAGAGAAAAGCCTTGAAGACTTCTGAAAGGAGGCTGGTAAACAGCTAACTCTAAAATAATCTTCCAGAACAACTATGTAAGGTTGTTTAGAATGCTCTTCCAAGCCGAGTAGTGGTGGCGCAGGCCTCTAATCCCAGCATTTGGGAAGCAGAGACAGGGGGATTTTTGAGTTCGAGGCCAGCCTGGTCTACAGAGTGAGTTCCAGGACAGCCAGGGCTATACAGAGAAACCCTGTCTCGAAAAAAAATGCACGTCCAGATCCCAGATCCTTCAGTTATAACACAAGACATAATCTCGCTGTTTGTTCTATGCCAACCAACTTTTTAAAACTTTAAGTCATGTTTAAAAGCAATTTTGGAGAGTCTTCAAAGACTAAGAGGAAGAAAGTAACAATAAGGACTCATCGGTGCTTTGCTTCTTCCTCCTGCTTAGGTTAACACCAGGGTCAGAAGGCACGGCAGGCATGTGTGAAGGGATACTGTCCCCCATGTCCTTAAGAAAAATGGTCTAGTGAGGTAGGTCTGCGTGTGTGTGTTGTGTGTTTACCTCAATAGTCAAATACCTTTAGTAAACATTTCCATAGACATCCATAATTAAAACAGATAGTCCAAGGCATTACTTGAAAAGCTACAAAAATATAATCACTAAAGGAACATTTACAGGGCTGATGGTGGGGCATGGTCACCCACTCTGTGCAGGCCCAACAGCTTGGGAAGTGACAGAGTGATCAGTTCAAGGCCATCCTCAGCTACATGCATAACTGCCGGCCTGCGCTCAAAGGTGGGGGGGAAGCGGGGGCCGGAGAGGGGGAGAGTGCACTACACCTTTACCTCCCACCACTCAGGAGACAGAAACAGGCAGACCTGAGAGGCCAGCCTGACCTACATAGAGATTTCCAAGCCGGTCATGGCAACACATATAAGACCCTGTCTCCAAAAAAGGTCTGGCAGTAACAAGATTACCACACCAAGTGGTATAAGCCAAGTATGCACATGTATGCAGCTTAGTATTCAAGAAGGTGAGGTGGGAGCAGCACTTGAACTTAAGAGTTTAAGGCCGGCATGGGTAACATTGAGATATTCCTCTTAAAAATGAGGGAGTAGACAAGCAAAGTTGGATCTATGCTGCAATAATATTATTTATTGGTATTGGTCATCAGTGGAAAGAATAAACTGGAACCATGACCAAAACCTCTAATAAGAAAAAGTAGAGTCAAGAATAAAAACAAGCTGGTGCACACCTATAATCCCAGCACTTGGGAAGCAGAGTCAGGCGGATTTCTGAGTTCAATGCCAGCCTGGTCTACAGAGTGAGTTCCAGGACAGCTAGGGCTACACAGAGGAACCCTGTCTCAGAAAAACCAAAAA
>NW_022196895.1:27828217-27842242 GCF_008632895.1 Mastomys coucha | reverse complement strand
GTGTGTGTGTGTGCGTGTGAATTAGTTCCTTTTCAGTTCGTTAGATAATGGCCAACTGAAGTCTACATACCTAGTCTAGCCAGGTATTTCATTAACCTCATGGTAATCATGGCTATTTGAAGCATTAACTGTAGCTAAATGTGGAATGATAGCTTTATCAAAAGAAGTGAAAGAACTGTGACAAAATGTACTACATGAGAACCAGGTCACACGAATCCCCAAATACTGCTAGGAGCTGGGGTCTACTGCACAATCTCCTCCAGGCTGTAGAACTTCTCATTATTCTAATGCTTTTCTAGCTCTTTGCACAATGAGGATTCTGAGATGACATGTATTCCAAATGGATCTTGACAACCTCATTTCTTACATGCAGAAATGAGAAAAACTTCAAATGAGAGATGATTATATACTACTTAGATTCCATCATATTAAACATATCTCAATAAACACTTTTTTAGTCCATACTGACTAAATAACTGATTATGTTTGGGCTAGAGTGGAATCCCCCAGGCATAGTACAGGTAGTTACTCTACTCAAGGAAACTAAGACATGTAACTCCTTGATTGTTGAGTGGAAGCTGTGTATCACGGATCCCTTCTAGAGGTACAGTGGAAAAGGACATACCCAAGGGGAACATCAAGTCATAGCAACAGTGTGCATCCTTGATAATGAGATCCAAACAGCACTCTGAGCTTCTTCCACAAACCAGAAATCTGCGGTCTAATCACGAGGAAAGTATCTAACAAATTCTAGCTGAGAGACAGGTGACAAAATACAATGAAATCATTCAGAAACACAGAGTCTAAGGCAGTGGGGAAAAATCCTGGAAAATCTGACATGAAGAAAAACAGCTCTGAGCTGGGTGAAATGGTCCACTCCTTAACCCCAGCACTCCAAAGGCACACAGAACCCCAGAGGCTAGCCTGATCTATAGTGAGTTCTGGGCCAGCCAAGGCCACACAGTTGAGACTTATCTCAGAAAACAAACAAAAGAGCTTTGCATCTAGAATTTGAAAGCTAATCAAAGCCTTATTATAACAGAGGCACGAAATAAAGATCACAGGAACTTTTAAAGTTTTCTTTTTCTGTCCCTCCCTTTGTCCCTCCACCTTAAACCAGGCTAGGTTTGACACTGGAATAATCCTGCCTCAGCCTTACACGTGCCGGTCTAACAGGTTTGAACTTCTTCTTAAAAGAAAAAAGAAAAAAACCCAGAAATCAAATAAATCTTTTTTGTTAAAAGCCAAGTGTGTGGGCCAGGTGTGAGAGCACACACCTTAAGGCCAATACTCAGGAGATCTGCAAGGCTGGCAGATCTCTTGTGAGTAGACAGGGCCACACAATGAGACCTGTCTAAAAACAAAACTAACCTCATGGAGTTAGACAGTTGCTCAGTGGCGGATTACTTACCAACCAGATGAGGCCATGGGTTCAATTTTCAATACCACAAAACAAGGCAAAAATTATTCTCAGTCAAACAGATGGCTTTATTCTGTCCTCCTCTGAGCAGTGTCAGGAGTGAATTCTGGGAATCTAATGAGTATAACCTTCAGTAATTCCTTGCACAGGAAAAGAGTAACCCTTGGGCACAAACACTTGTAGTATCAGTATTCAAAGAACCAAAGCAAAAGGAACAAGTGTGAGAAAAGTCTGAGCTATAGAGACTGTGTGATTAAAGGGAGCTGGGGCTAGTTAGGGGGCAGTCAAGAACACTTGATGGGGGCTGGGTGACTGTTCTTCCAAAGGTCCTGAGTTCAAATCCCATCAACCACATAGTGGCTCACAACCATCTGTAATGAGATCTGACGCCCTCTTCTGGTGTCTGAAGACAGCTACAGTGTACATTATACAGTGTATAATAATAAATAAATCTTTGGACTTCAGCGAGCAGGGTTGACCAAAGTGAGCGGGGCCAACCAGAGCGAGCAGAGGTCCTAAATTCAATTCCCAGCAACCACATGATGGCTCACAACCATCTGTACAGCTACAGTATACTTATATAAATAAAATAAATAAATCTTTAGGAAAAAAAAGAACATTTGATGGATGATCCTGGAAAAGGACCCAAGTTCAATTCCCAGAATCTATAAGGTGGCTCCAAGAACCATGCCTAACTCCAGTTTCAGGGGACCCACCTCCCTCTTCTGACCTCCTCCAGAACCAGGCATGAACCTAGCACATATGCATAACACACATTTATACACATAATGTTTCAAAAAAAATTTCTTTAATAAATAAAGGAAATAACTTTAAAAGGTTAAATTGTAGGCTGGGATGATGGCTCACCAGTTAAGAGCACTTGTTAATTTTCCAGAAGACCTGGATTTGGTTCCCAGAGCCCATTTGATAGCTCACAACCGTCTATAACTCCAGTCTGGGGAATCTGATGGCTTCTTACTCCCTCAGATACCAAGTACACATATGGTGCACATACAAACATTCAAGCAAAACACTTACACAAGTAAAATAAATATATAAAGCTTTTAGAATTAGTTTTGTATGATAAAGAACACATAAAATAATTTGGAGTCAAGAATAATATATTTTAATACAGTTTAATTCCAGTAGGTACTTTTGTTCAGTACTCAAACCCTATACAATATAGGTAATAGTCAGAAACTTAAAAAAAAAAGTAAACCAAATATGCCTGTAGCTCAGATGTCATTGTACTGGCTACTCCTTGTGCAATTAGTGAGCATTTAGTAAGTCTGAATATTGGCATGCGTAAAATGGAGATTACTATTCAAATACTAGATTATTTCAGATATTAAATACATGAAACACTTAGCATCATGCCTGGGATACTCAATAAATCAGAGCTTTAGTTCTAATCCAATGTCTGTCTTGGAGGAGCTCACGGTGGGAATATTCCAACAGACCTAGTTACCCAACAGCTGCTGCCACTGGGAAGAACACAGAAGGCACAAAGTGGCTTGAGGGCCCTTTCCCAAAGTAAGTCCTTTCATTTCCACTTCTCAAATGATCCCTAAAAAAATAAAAGGACACTAGCTCTAATTCTCAGACACTAACTCTAATTCTCAGCATCTTAGCTTGTACAAGCCTCTGGTTTGGTTCCCAACACACTCTCGAACGGACACACAAATGCAAACACATGCACACACAATCAAGAACACAATACTTTTTACTATAGATTCCACTAGACTAAAATGTTATCTCCAATAGTAAAAATATATCAATCCCTCCCTTTTTACTTAAGGTGTAAATATTTGCTGGCTTTCTTTACATCATTTTCTCTATTTTAAAGTATGATATGGTATTTTATGGAATTCGTGAAAAGTAGTAATAGGTTTAACTCATGAATGTTTATTTTAACTGGTCACTTACCTCTAAATCTTCCAATGCTATGGACAACCTTAAACTATATGATTTGGGGGCAGGGGACAGTTCAGTGGTAGAATGTCTGCCATCTAGCAAGTATGAGAAACACAGATTTAAGTTGTCTACATGTACTTAACTTTTTTATTATTTTTAATTATGTGTATAGAACTATGTAAATTTGAGTGTAGGGGCCTGTGGGGGCCACGACAGGAGAAGATCATGGGCATTGGATTTTCCTGGAGCTAGAGTGACAGGAGGGTAAGTCAACTGATGTGGGCATGATGGGAAATGAACGCAGGTCCTCAGCAAGAGTGCTATGTGGTCTTGCCTCTGAGTCATCTCTACAGCCTCATACTGACATTTTTAAGAGGTGCCTTTAAAAGAAAAAAAAATGGAGAATTAAGATGGTCATGGTAGTAGTCCTGAGACTACTGAAAGCTATCTGAAAGACTGAAAGGATCACTTGAGTCCAAGGAGTTCTGAGCTATAGTGAACTATGGGGACCGGGTTAGCCCTAAATTTGGAAGCAATCTAATGACAGCCTAGGAGTGAAGGACCACCAAGCTGCCTAAGAAAGGGTGAACCAGCCCAGGTCAGAAACAAAAAGGTCAGGAAATAAAGAAATAAGCCAGATGTGTTGACATATGCTTTTAATCCCAGCACCCTTAAAGCTGACAGATCTCCCTAAGATCAAAGCCAGCCTGATCTACAGAGTTCCAGGACAGCAAGAGCTACTTAATAAGACCTTGCCTTCAAAAACAGCAACAAATTCAAAAGACATCAACAAAAAGCAAAATGATAAAAAAAGTAGGGAGAATGCTTGGCCAAAAACTAGAAATCTATTGCAAGGAAGTCTCAAATGTAAAAGCCTTGGCATGGAATCATGATCTCAATGCAAAATGAACTAACAATGGATACAAGTAATATCCTCGGTTACAGTCAAGGCTCAGCTCAGCAGATGACACAGTGGGCAACAGTGCAAGCCTCTAAGCCTGACTGTCTGAGTTCAGACACAGGGCTAACAAACAAAACCAACTCCTCCAAGCTATCCTCAGACCTTCACTAATATTCACACAGAGGTGGGTGGGTGGGTGGGTGGATGAATGGATGGATGGATGGAAACACAAGTAAAACTGCAGTAAAGGGGGTCTGGAGAGATGGCTCAGCGGGTAAGCGCACTGAGTGCTCTTCCAAAGGTCGGGAGTTCGGATCCCAGCAACCACATGGTGGCTCAAAACCACCCGTAATGAGATTGGATGACCTCTTCTGGTGCGCCTGAAGACAGCTGCAGTGTACTCATACACATAAAATAAAATAAAATAAATAAAAAATAAAAAAATTTAAAAAAAGAAAAAGAAAATTAAAAAAAAAAAAAAAACAAAAACAAAACAAACTGCAGTAAAGGCTCTTATGTTTAGTGGCAGTTCAATAACAAGGATGGGGCACAATATCGGAAAAGGCAATTGAACCCAAAGAATAAACTAACAGACTACCTTTGGTAAATGTGGCAGCTGCCTATTTACTCTGTGTTTGTTCCTCCCACTCTCCTTACTACACATATATTACAACAAGTTCTACCTTCTAAGAAAACAATGGACCTCAATCCAAAAGATGAGATAGCTAACCAATTTTTGTGCCTTTCTCCCCAGTCTGAAGCAGGCTAATTCAGACCTTGCACTCCACAGCCAGCTAGCCTACCTAGGGTAGAGCCTTGCGACCTAGGTGAAGTCTATTGTCCACCTGCTGAGCCTGTCTGCCTGAGCCACCACCTGCTGAGCCTGTCTGCCTGACAAAGCAACTAGATGTGGAAGAGGAGGCAACAAGATCCTGACATAGTGGGGACATGGGTTTCTCCATTTATAAACTCAGACTCCTAAGTAAACATTGAGCCTTGATCAGAAATTTTGTCTTGGTCTCATTCTTCTCTCACCCCCCCCCATTAAACCCCATCTTTCCTCTCAGGAACCTCATAACCTGCTGCTGGTGGCTACAAATTTTAAGAGTTAAAACAAGCTACTACTTAAATATATGACCGAGAATTGCTACAAATTTGATAAAACTTAAGTAGAAAGACCAAGAGCAAGTGGCTCTAAGAATAATAAATGTGAATATTGGAAGGAGCCAAACAACATATGCTTCAATGGCTATCCAAGAGTTTCAAGAGATTTTAACCACTAAAAGCAAACATACTGGACAAGGTATAGGCTAGTGGTAGAGTACTTATCTATCATGTGTCAAGGTCCTGGGTTCCTTCAACAAGGAAGTAACAAAAAACCTGGCAGAGAAAACAATGAAACAAACCACTAAGAAAAATGAAGTCCAGAAGACAACAGAAAGTAGGAAAGAGTTCTTGAAAAAGAAACATGACATGTAACTTGTAAAATAAAGATCACCAGATGTGCTGAGTATCAGACTCAACATCTGACTGATAGAAGTTCCATGAGCTTTAGAGAAATGGAAACAAAGAAGAAAAAATATTCAAATGGAATGAAGACTGTAAATTAAAGGAGTCCAAGAAAGCTGAAATTTAGAGTATTTTCACCTAAAAACAGAAAAGTAGTAACTAAAACTACCCAGGAGGGCTGGAGATGGTAGAGTGGTGAAGAGAACCTGCTGCTCTTTCAGGACCGGAGCTCAGTTCCATCGCCCACGTAGCTGGCCAGCTCACAACCATCTGTGACTGCAGCTCCAAGTGATCCACTGCCCTCTTCAGGCCTCCAAGGGCTACATACATAAAAAAACCAAAGTGTGTGCAAGTGCCTAAAGATGTCAACCTGCTCTATATAATAAGCACTAAGCCAGCTAGGACTATATAGTGAGACTCTGTCTCAAACTTGACAGGGGAAAGAAGGCAACATAAGAGTCAAAAAACAAGGAGCTCTAACTAGCATCTTGTCAACAAAAATGATGAAGGCCTTTCAGTTCTGGAAGGAAGTCTGGCATAGTGACAAAGGCCAGTAAGTCTTAGAAGCCAACATTTAGAGGCAGGAAGAACTGGACCTCTGTGAATTCGAGGTCCACATGGTCTGCATAGCCAACTAGAGGCCAGCCAGGGCTACATAATGGGACTATCTCAACAAACAAACAAAAACATTGTATTAAATACTCAAAGAATTCAAAGATTAAAAAGTGAATTTAAAAATTTCTGAGGGAAAAGCTCTTTAGACCCTACATCCTACTAGACACATGGCTCAGTGGTTAAAAGCACTGACTGCAGTTCCAGAGAAACTGGGTTTAATTCCCAGCAACCAAATGATAGGTCACAATGTATGTAAGTCTAGCTCCAGCAGATCTAGCACCTTCTTCTGACCTCCTTAGGCACCAGGCACCCATGTGGCACACAGGCACACAAGAAGGCAAAACACTCAAATACATTAAAATAAAAAATAGCTAAAATAAAAATTTTTTAAGTAAGATAAAATTTATTTGCTCAAAATGCAAAACTATCTAAACTTTGAGAATTGGGTCAGCAGTTAAGGGCACAGGCTGCTCTTGCAGAGGGCCTGAGTCCGTTCCCAGGCATCCACTTGGCAGCTTACAGCAGTCTTTAACTCACAGTTCCACAGGAATCCAGTGCTCTCTTCTGGCTTTCACAAGTCCCAGGAACACATACAGTGTACTTAGATACACACAGACAAAACACTCATACACATAAAATAAATCTTAAGAAAACAAAACCATAAAATTTGCAGATGAAAGTTTTACTGACACTTAGAAAAACAAGTAGAAGATAACAACTAGATGTAACCTAATTATGATACTTTCAATAGCTCATAAAATGAAAGAGTTAAGAAACTCACGGGACAGCAAGAATGTGGGTAAAGGTACTTGGTGTGCAAATTTAACAACCTGAGTTTGATCCCTGGAGCCTACTGGAAAGGAAGAAAAACTTTCAAAAGCTGTCTTTTGACCTCAATACATCACCATGACACACACACATTCAAACACATACAAAACAATAAACACTTAAAAGAGAATGCCAAGTTTAACTTAGCTTGATATTCAATGGGCAGAACAGTTTCCAACTGACACAGCAATATAATTCCTAAAGTCTAATTACAGTACTTTGCTCTTCAACTAGTAATAAAATCAGCCTTAGGAGAAATGCTGTTTCTTGCCGGGCTGAGGTGGCTGGCGGACTCCTTTAATCCCAGCACTTGGGAGGCAGAGGCAGGTGGATTTCTGAGTTCAAGGCCAGCCTGGTCTACAGAATGAGTTCCAGGACAGCCAAGGCTACACAGAGAAACCCTGTCTCGAAAAAACCAAAAAGAAATGCTGTTTCCTGGTTTCCAGTCCTTAGAATTTGTGTGTGTGGAGGGGTGTTGTCATGTGTGGCATGTACCCACATTTGTGTTCCTGCATGTGGAGGCCAGAGGATAACCTCAGCTGTTGTTCCCCAGGTGGCACATTCCTATTTATTTTATTTTGGTTTTTCGAGACAGGATTTCTCTGAGTAGCCCTGGCTATCCTGGAACTCACTCTGTACACCAGGCTGACCTCGAACTCAGAAATCTGCCTGTCTCTACCTCCCAAGTGCTGGGATTAAAGGTATGTACCACCACCACCTGGCTTATTTTTTTCTTTAAAGGTTGCTGGCCAGTAATTCTGATCTGCTTCCTCCTCTAAAGAAAACCATCATGCCTAGTTTTAAGTTTTTTTGTTTTTTCATTTGCTTTTTTGTTTGTTTGGTTTTTTGTATTGTTTTGTTTTGATTGTCTTTAATTGAGTTTGGAGGCCTAAACACAGGTAGCAAGTACTTCAACAACTGACCTATCTCTCCAGCCTCCACTTCTTAAAGTTAAAAACAAGAAAAAGAAGAAAAATTATTATATATCTTTTATAATGTGAAGAAAAATTAAAAGTAGGAAAGTGAAAGAAAAAAAATTTAGGAGGAACAGATTTCCTTCAGAAAGCTAATCATGAACTGAGAGATATACTCCCGAAAATCAGGGACCAAAAACTTAAGATGTAAGAACATGTAAAGCAGAGGCAGGTGGATCTCTGAGTTCCAGGTCAGCGTGAGCTACACAAAGAAACCCTATCTTGAAATAACAAAGAAAAAGGGAAAGAACACAAACATGTAAAGCAATAATAAACCTCCTAAAATAACTAAAATTCATTTATACAAAACCAGGAGACAGAGGTAGAGGGGCAAGATCACTGAGCTGCTCACCTTTCAGAACAGGAAACAAAAACACACTATGCCAGAAAATAGAAAGTCTGTGATTTGACATTCTAATAACCAGAGTTTTAAAACAAAAACTATCTTTGGAGATCTCTAAGAGAAGACTGGCATATTCCCACTCCTTAAATGGTCAGAAAGAGTTAGTACCTTGTATTACTTTTGTAATTTAAAATTTTAAAGTTAAAAATCTGAAGAGTAGTGCTAGAGATAGCTCAAGGGTTGAGAGCTGACTCCTTCTGCGGAGGATTTGAATTTGGTTCCCACAGAGTAGTTTCAAAGCTCCAGGGGCTCCTGTGCACAAATGATCTGTATCCATACTCCAAGGGGGACACACACACACACACACACACACACACACACACACACACACGAAACTAATTCTTCTAAAAACTGGAATATGGAGGAGCTGGAAAATGGTTTAAAATACTTGATCTTCTTGCAGAGAACCCTAGTTCAGTTCTGAGCTCCACAGGGTAGCGTACAACCATTCTTTAACTAGCTTCTAGGGGGTCCGGGAGATGCAGTGTCCCACAACACAGAAGGCAAAATACTCATATAAGTAAAATAAAAATAAGGTATTCTAATTAAATAAAGAGATTACCTAAAAGAACCTTCTTAAGTACTATTAATGGCTTCTGAAGACAATGTATCCTCCCAGGGAGGGTGTATAATTACACACTCTTATGTTATAAATTTAAAAGTTAAGTTTCCATGAGGAGATACAAATATACAAGCACACAGAAACTTAGAATGAACTTTTGTCTTAGTGAAGCCACAGACAGTAGAGCATATGTATAATGTAAAAGACGTGCGCTCCAGGTCGCCATGGTTTGTGTCCCATACCAGCCACTTTACTGAGTGAACTCTTGCCGTCTTCTCATCCCTTGCTGCTTCCCCCCCTTAAACAAAAACAAAACAAAAACCCTGTGTCCTAGCAAAATACAAGGACTTTGCTTTAACTCCAGACCATGTGGGGTGGGGGGTAGGGGGAGTGCGTGCGTGTGTGAGTATTATGGTAGCCACACGCTATAAAACATTACACAGCAGTCAAAGGCAGAGAAGGACAGAGAGAAAAGCAAAGATCACCTGAGCAATGTAATGTAAACTCCTTTCTGAGGTAATTTTTTAGAACATTTTTTTTAATATCTGTAAAAGAATTCTAGGAAGATATATAACACAGTCAGGCATGTTGATGGCAATCCCAGTACCATGGGTTCAAAGGCAGGGTAAACAGAAGTTCTGGGTCATCCTCCACGCTACCTATCAAGTTTGAGGCCAGCCTCAACTCCGTAATATTCTTGTTTCAAATAGAGAAAAAAGGGGGTAGGGGACTACGGAGAAAACTATTAACAAAATGGCAATCACCTTGGTGACAGGACTGGAAAAGAACATTTTACTATTTTACTTCCACTTTAAATTTTCAACAAATCCTCACGACAAAAAGTAGAAATTTTCAGGAAAAATCACGTCTGCATTAATCTACCCAGTTCTTTTCCAGAGCATAACCTTTCTCAAATAGCAGTGATGTTTGAATGGACCTTACATCTGTCCAATTCTAACTTCTATTGGATGCATAAAACAGAGTCTATCTGTTACTGTGCATGACTGAGGGCAATGCATCTTACACTGTACTTGATCTTCTGCCAGGTTGCTTAGGAAATGGAGCTGCTCATAAAAATCAAATTACAAGTGAGACTCTACACAGGTCAGGAATGTCTGCCCTTACTGTCATCCATTGTGAATTTCCCAACCTTCCAGGAGAAGACTTGCCAACACACAGTAGATCCATTTCACCAGGTAGAATGGAAACCTGGTACAGCATATACCAAGCAGGGTCCTTCAGTGTGCTTTTTCCTTGTGTTGTATCTGTATAACCAGAGATTATGCATCCTTTATAAGGAAAGCATGTAGAAATCACATGGTCAATATGCCCCAGTGAAAATAATGCTGGTTAGTCAGGTATGTGCAACAGGGAGGCATATTGTTGGGGACTTGTGTGATGTCAGGATGTGTACCAGTGTGGTTTCCATAGCCTCAGTCATCAGAAGGAACACAGAACCAGAGTCAAAGCAGTGTAGGAGCACAAAGGCCTCTCACCCTCTTCTTAGGCAAGAATGTTTCTTCAGGTTTGGAGAGATGATCCAATGGTTAACAGCACTAACTGTTCTCACAATGGACTCAAGTTTAGTTACTAGCACTTCGCATCAGGCAGCTCACAACTGCCTTGACCTCCAGATCCAGAAGATCTGTTGGTCTCTGTTGGTACCTGCATGCACATGGCATATATAACTCCTGTAGGTACATACACATACATAAACTTTGAAAAAAAATTGGTTTTCCCCCAACCCCCACCACCACTGCACAGTCTTAGGAATACCAGTAATAAAAGAAAAACCTCAAAGGATGATGGGAAAAACAGGTTGGAAGGCAGCAGAAGTTGATCTAATACTCATAGTAGAGGATCTGGTTGCTCTGTGTTATTGAACATTGTGCAGCCCAGTGTGGCCTAGAGCTCATTATATAGTCCTAGCTGGTATCAAACTCATAGGAGTCCTCCTACCTCAGCCTACCAAGTGCTGGGGTTTGAGGCCTGCACCTCAGCCACAATACCAATTTGACCCTAATTAAAATGATTGTTAAAAACGTTCAAATTAGGAGCCAAAAATGTGAGAAAGGTACTTTCCACGTGAATCTGACAAACTGAGTTAAACCTCTGGATCCTGCAGTGGCGGGAGAGACCTGTCTGGAAGCAGAATCTGTCCATTAACCTTCATACCCTGTACTCAACCCCCGCCACACACACACCCCGTTTAGGATTCAAAGAGAGGTACAGCAGTAAAGCTTCCTTGGTAGAATGCTTGCCAGGCACTCATGAAAGTTATATTCAATTCCCACCACTGCATATACTGGAAGTTCAGAAGCATTCTGATACATAGTAAGTTTGAGGTAGCCTGAGATACATGAAACCCTGTCTTTAAAACAAAGTTCAAAATAAACAACACATATTTCAAGACACTATAAACCTACTGAAACATACTAATGGAATGAAAATTTTGCTATAAATCTATATAATAAAACTCAGTATAATATCTCAATAAACAAGAATTTACCTACCTAGAACTTTAAAAAAGTAGCCAATGGGTCAAGAAAGACTAAAAAACCATGTATTCAAAGACCAAACAGAAGGTCCAGTATGGTAGTACTCACCCATAATGGCAGTATTTGAGAAGTAGAGACCAGAGACCCACTGTATTGTGGGACTCTGTCTCCCAAACACACACACACACACACACACACACACACACACACACACACACACACACACACAGTAGTGGGCACAAGCAAACAGTAAAAATAAACTTAGAGATGGGAAATCTGAGTGAAATTTCCTTAAGTAAGCCCATAATTCTGACATAAGGGCAAAGATATAAAAATTAACATAAAAGAGAGGGTTTTAAAGATCTCTAATGATAGCACAGATCTTTAGTCCCAGCACTTGAGACAAAGGCAGCAGATCTCTGGCCAGCCAGGACTTTATCATCAGACCATGTTTTCTCCTCACAGAAAAAGGTCAAGTGAACCGGGCAGTGGTGGCGCACGCCTTTAATCCCAGCACGTGGGAGGCAGAGGCAGGTGGATTTCTGAGTTCAAGGCCAGCCTGGTCTATGGAGTGAGTTCCAGGACAGCCAGGGCTACACAGAGAAACCCTGTCTCGAAAAAAACAAACAAAAAAAAAGAAAAAGAAAAAAAGAAAAAAGAAATAGAAAAAGAAAAAGGAAAAAAAAGGGGTCAAGTGATATTTTATATTTATATGCATTTGGCTTATACATTTACTTATGTATATGTAATGATATATTTAAATGTGAAAAATCCCTGCTAAAACAGTTTAACCATACCCCATCCTAACTCTCAACTCAATCTTTCCCCTTAAACAAATCTTTTACTAGCTCCTAATCACTTCCAACCCACTCTTAAGTCAGCTAAAATGAACATTCTTTCCCCACACTTATGCTATCTATACCTTTTAGTATCTTCTCTTGGTATATCTGACATAATAAGCAAGACAAGTGTATTACCCTATCCTGCACTGACTGACTGAGCAAAGCACCATTAACCATAATTTAGACCCAGACACACAAGCTGAGACACCTTCCCTCCTGGCAAAGGCAGGATTCAAAGCCAGAATTGTTGGCCACAGCGGAATAATGTTTGAAGTAGATCAAAGAGACAGAGCTCAGGAGGTTGCTTAGTGGTTAAAGAAATGGCTACAGAAGCCTGAGCAGAGTGTAGATCATCCCCCGAACCCACATAAATGTCAAGACAGTGTAGTGGTCCACCTGTAATCCCAATGCTCAGAAGGCACAGATAGGGACTTACAAACACAGGCTGGTTGATCAGAGCAGGAGGACAGACAAGCTCTGGATTCAACTGAGACCCTACCTCAATGAATGGAGTAGAGAGCGACCAAGAAAGACTCCTGACGTGGGCCTTAGGTCTCCATAAGCATGTGCACTTGCAACACAGACATACCCACACAAGTGAACATGCATGCATACACAGTTCATGAACCTATACACATGAAAAAGTTATTTAGTCTTCGTTTGTTTTATTCATGGTTTTTCAAGGCAGGGTTTTTGTGTGTGGCACTGGTTGTTCTAAAACTCATTCTGTAGACCAGGCTGTCCTTGAACTCAAGAGATCTGCCTGCCTCTACTTCCTAAGTGCTGGGGTTAAAGGCTTGTGCTACTGCCACATATGGTTAAAAAAAATTAAAAAGAATCCAAGATTCCCATAAACAGAAACTATGTACCTAGAATTCTGGAGCTGCCAGAGGGAAGAAGGTCAGCCACTATAAATAGTAGTTATATTTTTTGATTTTTCTGTTAATGTTTTTAATTATATTTATTTGGGAAAGGGCACACACATATCACTAAACATATATGGAAGTCAGAGGACAACTTTCAGGACTTTGTTTCTCCAGCATGTGGGTCCTAAAAAAAAAAAATCAATCTCAGGTTTACATCAAGCTTAATTTTAATTGTCAAGTACATTTCCCTGCTAAGTCATCTTGTCAGCTCTGTTGCTGTATTTTAAAGAGAATGATACACCTAATAGTTTATTCCCTTTAATTTTTCTTCCTTCCTTTTTTTATTTTGTTTGTTTTGAGAAGGGGTTGATTTTCCAGACCTTAATCCCTCCTTTCCCAAAAAAACATAAGACAGAGTAGACCAAATAATATGTATTTTCTGATTCACAGAGAAGGGAATTCTAGAAGACTCTGATATATTTTCATGTCAAGACCAAATTATCAAGTACTAAGTAATAAAATCACTGATAATCACACTGAAAACTGTTAAAAGTACAAAAGTGTTTGCCTTCACTACTCAAATACTTAGCTAGTGAGTTAGCTCTCAAAAGAAAATGAAGTCAAACCAGGCGGTGGTGGCGCACGCCTTTGATCCTAGCACTTGGGAGGCAGAGGCAGGCGGATTTCTGAGTT
>NW_022196895.1:27808652-27828180 GCF_008632895.1 Mastomys coucha | reverse complement strand
AAAACAACAAAAAAAAACAAACAAACAAAAAAAAACCCAAAAACAAACAAACAAACAAAAGAAAAAACAAAAGAAGATGAAGTCAAGACTCATACCCTTCCCCAGAGTCAGGCTTACAAAGCAAAGGCTCACCAAGGACTCCCTATGTAACCAAGGATGACACTGAAATTCTAATCTTTCTCCTTCCTGGCATGAACTCCTGCACACTACTCTAGCATTCTGTCAACTGGGCTGCATCCCCAGGTAACTGTCATCTGACTCTTTCACAGAAAGGTGCTAACGGGTGCCGCTGTTGCTGGGAATTGACTCCAGAGCCACACCAAAGCAAACTAAGTGTTTGCCATTTAGTAAAATCCTGAAAGACATTTTTAATGTGTAAAATCCCCTACTTTGCAAATCAATGTTATTTTTGTTAACTATTAGTTACACCCAGAGAAGCAATATAAAAACTAAAAATTAAAAAAAAAAAATAGTAAACCCAACCAACTTCTGTAACATAAAAGAAGCATACTGCATAAACAGCGTGGATGCTGTCCAAGTATGCATCGTAGGGCTGGAAACATGGCTCACTGGCTGAAACGCTGGCTGCTCTTCCAGAGGACCTGTGTTTGATTCCAGGCACCCGTACAACAGTTCACAACCATCTTTAGTTACAGGGGACCCGACATCCTCTTCTGACCTCCACAGGCACCAAGTACACATACAGTGCACAGACAAACACACATAAAGGCCAAACACCCAGACATAAAGAATCTAGACATTTTGAATATACTCAATTCATACTGCATGTTCAAAGTATTAAATAAAAATAAAAAAATAAAGAATGCCCAGGGTGAGTTTTGGTGGGAGAGTGTTTACTATGTACAATGCAAAGCATTGGGTTTGATTCTCAGCACTTTGGATAAAAAAATGACAGAAACAAAACCAGGAAGTCCTACAGAAGTTGAAGGGAATAATAATTAAAATGGTAGCCATCTCTGCCCCAAAGAAAAGGAAGAAATTACATAGTCAACTATAAAATTAGCTTTAAAAAAACCTATGGCTTAAAAAACAAACAAACAAACAAAAAGGACCAATACTCTAACTTCCAGAACACTTAAAAACCCAGTGCAGAGGCACACACCTTTAATCCCAGAGCTCAGGAGGTAGAAGAAGGTGATCCCTAAAGTTTGAGGCTAGCCTTGGTCAACATAGTAAGACAAAGTACATGTCTAGGAAGTAGGAGTATGGAATAAGTAAGTGAAAGCTGTCCACATTTTTATGACTTCCTCACTTGCCATGACAGAGTTTGGAGCCTCCTCATGAGGTCTAAAATACTCTTAGATATTTGTACCATGTGTGAGTTTTGACTAAGAAAGAAAAACTGGCCCCTTCATTGACATTACAAATAAAGTATTACTTGAAACAGAATCTGACTTCTCTTTTTTAGGTTGGCAAGAACAGGTGTAACAAGCAGAAGTAATGAATTAACCTCATAATGTTATCATTCAATTCAAAACTCAAAAAGGTTGTTTCAGTTTTGTTGTTCTAGTTCAGGTTGGTCTTAAATTCTTCCTTCCTTTCTTTCTTTCTTTTATTTTTTAAAGTAGGGCCTCACTATCACACTGGCTGGCCCAGAAACTGCTAAATAGGGCCCCAACTAGCTCTGAAAAGATGGCTTAGCAGTACATAATACTTGGTGTTTTGCAGAGTACCAGAGTTCCCACAACTGATTTGGCTGTTCATAATCATCTGTAACTTAATACAGTTCTAGGGATTAGACATCCTCAGATACAGGACAGACACGTGCACATAATATATACCTGAAAGCAAACACACACACACACACACACACACACACACACACACACACACACATCTTAAAAATAAAATTAAGCCAGACATGGTGGCACACACCTTTAATCCTGGCCCTGAGAAGTCAGAGGTGTTCTCTATGAAATGGGGCCAGCCTACTCTATGAAATGAGTAGTGGGTCTGCTGGAGGGGGTGCTCTGTATGTGTAGGGTCATGTGTAGACAGGTTTTACACAGGTAAAGTGTTGGTATTCTGTCTAAACTGCACCCCCACAGACACCGGGCAGTAGCCAAGTATGCTCCTCCCCACAGTTACCTGGTAACAGCCAGGCAGGCCTGGCCCTATAAAAGGGGCTGCTTGCCCCCTCCTCTCTTACTCCTGCTTCTCTCCCTTGCCTTTTGCTCCTTTGTTCCCCCTCTCTCCCACTCCCTTTCCCACGTGATCATGGCCGGCCCCCACTTCTCTACTCTCTCCTTCTCTCTGCCTTTCTCTGCCTCTGCTACCCTCTTAACTCCCCTCCCCATGCCCTAAATAAACTCTATTCTATATTATACCTACATATGTCTGGTCCCTCAGGGGGAAGGGATGCCTCAGCATGGGTCCACCGAGGCCCCCCCTTTCCCCTACACCTCAGTCAGAACATATTCTTATAGCTCTTTCTTTTTTTATGATCACAACAGTAAGACTGTCTCAAAAACAAAAAGGGATCTTGGTATAATGAACTAATTATTCATGAATATTCTGTATGTTTGGGTATGTGTAGACAGGGTCTACATATAGTAAGACCTTGTCTCAAATAAATAGATAGATAGGTAGGTAGGTAGATAGATAGATAGATAGATAGATAGATAGATAGATAGATAGATAGATAACTTGGGGTATAACGTACTAATTATTCAGAACTACCATGTTCAAAGCAAGGCCATTTCCTTCATTCTACATATGTAACATACTACCAAGGCTGACTTCCACTGAACCTAGTTCTCTGTAAATCTCTGAATTTAGCTTTCAAAATGTAGACTAATCATCGAGCAAACTTTAGCACGTGTTAAATTAAAACACCACTATGCTGTGTGGGGAGACTCTCACTTGCAAGTTCAGACCTCAAAATTCATGACATACTTCACTTTTTTTTTTTTTTTTTTTTTTTTTTTTTTTTTTTTTTTTTTTTTTTTGGTTTTTCAAGACAGGGTTTCTCTGTATAGCCCTGGCTGTACTGGAACTCACTCTGTAGACCAGGCTGACCTTGAACTCAGAAATCCGCCTGCTTCTGCCTCCCAAGTGCTGGGATTAAAGGTGTGCGCCTCCACCGCCCAGCATACTTCACTCTTTAAAATAACCATTTTTTCACATACTTTCTCTTTAAGGACTTAACCATTCTTCCTTCAAAATAGACTTTCAATTACATACCATTTCAATAAACTTGAATTTCCAGTACCAGCTTCTCCAAATCAAAATTCTATGATTTTACTTTTCATTACAGAAGAATACATTGTAGCTTGTGTTTGGGGAGGTATACATATTCATGTGCAATGTGAAAACCAGAGATCAACTATGGGTGTGCCCCGCAACCATTATCTACTTAATTTTCCAAGAAAGCCTCGCTCACTGAATTGGGAACTCACCAAAAAAGCTAGGCTAGCTGGCCAGTGAGCTCCAGGGATCTTCCCTTCTCTGTGTCCTGAGCTCTTCAGACTGGAGATGCACACCAATGCAATGCTTTATACGCGAGTACAAACACTTTAACAAGCCATCTCCACAGTGTCTTTATTATATTAAAAATTTTTTAATATAAAGGAAAAAATAATATTTAAGAAAATTCTGCCAGGCGGTGGTGGCGCACGCCTTTAATTCCAGCACTTAGGGAGGCAGAGGCAGGTGGATTTCTGAGTTCTAGGCCATCCTGGTCTACAGAGTGAGTTCCAAGACAGTCAGGGCTATACAGAGAAACCCTGTCTCGAAAAACCAAAAAAAAAAAAAAAAAGAGAGAAAAAAAGAAAAAAGAAAATTCAATGAAGTACACTATTTTACAGTAACTGGTTTAATAATTTGCCTGCTGGAACTCAATAAGCCAAATCATTCAGAAAATAAACTCAAAACCCAGACTGGCAAGGTATTTGAAAAATAAGTAAATGTGATAGTCTGCATCAATTTCTGGATTAAGTAAAATGATTTGATCAGCAGGAAAAACATTATGGAAAGTTACTAATATCAAGCTTGCAACTACTTAATAATTGGGACCTATGGAAAGGCAACTAAACCTGGGTACTGTGCTATAAAGCCTCAAGAAATGAGCAGGAGTTAAGTATAAAAACAAAATGTTGTTCAATTATAGATATCCCCTTTGTTACTGCCTGTGTTTTATAACTGCTTGATCAGGCCCTACACTGTCATCCTAGGCATGGTCTGGCTGCAGCGCTGCAACAACTAGCCGATGTCTCTAAACTCCAGCCAGCCAGTTGTTGACCTGATATGCGACAGGCAGAAGGGATTGGAGAGCCGCAGGTAAAGAAGCCTAATGAGTTATTAAAGCTCTCTAGTTAAATCTACTAGTACAAAAAAAAAAGAAAGCAAAGAAAAGCCAAGCCAAGTCCCTTTCCCTCAAGACTTCCAACTTTCTGCTGACCACACCCAAGGTGTGATTAGAAAACCAGAGGGAAGAAATCAGTTCAGTGTCTATGGCATTACCTATGTCCATGTAAGGAAAAGTACTGTTTACTTACATTACTTTGCCAAGTCACAAAATTGTGCAGAGAAACTAGGATTACTGAAAAGTGATGTAGGGGAAAGGTCAGACCAAGCAAATGTGTTTCATCAAAGAACAAAAGCACATCTTTGCCACAGTAAATGATCCTAGTAAGACAGATCGTTAAATGCTTCTGGAAGACCTTGATAAAGCCAAGTTTACTACTATATAAAGCAATGGAGGTGTTTATATATTACCTCTAAATTAAAGCATACACTGCAATAATCAACCATATTAAAAAAAAAAAAAAAAAGAGGCTGAGGATATATGCTAACATGCATGCAATCCCAGTACTACAAAATAAAGAGTAGCAGCCATTTTTACCCGTATGTCCCACGCCTGCAAACTAAAGCAATCTGAGACCTGTGCATAAGGAGTAAAACCCTGGGTATGTACTAACACGAAGACTTTTTTTTCTCATTCCCTTAACAAGATGACAACTATTTATGTAACACTAACATTATCCTATGTACTACAGGTAATGTAGCTGATTTAAAAGAACACAGAAGGGTTAGAGTACAGCACGGCACCTGAGAGCACGCTCAACATACACAAAGCCGATTTAATCCCTAGCTTCAAAAATTAGAAAAGGGCATAAGAGGTATGTGTAGGCTCGAGGATCTGCAATTTTGGTATCTGCAGAGACCCTGGAATACATGACGAAGGCACAGAAGATACACTTCTAAAATAACCACTTTTATCCTAAAATCAAGGAGACTGCGAAATTAGCTCTGTAAATCACCTAACAGTAGCTATCATTAAATACTGTACTTTTAAAAGCTAGTCTGACAGTTTTCATGAATTCATTAACTCAAAAAGGCTATTATTTATTAATCTCCACTTTCCATCAGAAGAACTTGCCCAAGTGTCCCATGTTGCTAAGATCTAAAACTGTGACTAACATCTGGGATTAAGAATGTGTGGTCATGCCAGGCAGTGGTGGCACACACCTTTAATCCCAGCACTTGGGAGGCAGAGGCACGTAGATTTCTGAGTTCGAGGCCAGCCTGGTCTACAGAGTGAGTTCCAGGGTAGCCAGGGCTATACAGAGAAACCCTGTCTCGAAAAACCCAAAAACAAAACAAACCAAAACAAACCCCAGAATGTGTGATTATAATTATATAGAGTACTTCTTTACATTCTTTGTCATTGTTACTTTGCTTTGTTGGGATGGGGGTGTTATTTTGAGATGAATGCTTGTTGTGACTATGGTTTAGTTTTTGGCAAACTGACACAAACTTTAAGAGTCGCCTGAGAAGGGGGAACCTCAGCTTGGTCGTGGGCATGTCTGTGAAGCACTGTCTTGGTTGATGGCTGACACAAGAGGGCCCGCTGCAGCGAAGCGGTGCCAACTGTGGGCAAACAGTTCAAGGCTGCAGAAGAAAGGCAAACCACAATGGACAGCAAGCAGGCCAAGGCCAGCGTCCTCTGGTGCTGCTTCAGTCTTGCCGCCAGGCTCATGCGGTCTTCCTCTGATGGAGGAAGAATGAACCCTTTCCTCCCCAACTTGCCTTCTGGTCAGTGTTTTATTATAGAAACAGAAACTAAACTAGGACACTACTTTCTCTAGCAGGTCTTACACAATTGAAATCAAGATATGTTACCTAGACCTGCAGACAGCCATGGCTACTGTCAACAAGCTACCACGCTTCGTTTGGTATACTAACTTGCCTCATGTGTAATTGAGGAGCAGGAAAACAGCAGGTGAGGTTAATCATAAATGTATTTTCAAAGAAATATTGAGGTAAGACAGTTAAAGACATTAAGGCAACTCTAACCAACTAAAGGTGAGATAAAGGAAACCGTAAGTAAATTAGAAGAGGAAAATAATAATTTACTGAAAATATGTTTCAAAGTTAGGAGCTTGGTTACTTAGATAGGAAAGAAGAAGAATGAAAGAATCTCTGGATACCTGGAAATTCCATCTTATCATAGAGGTGGTTGGGTGGTTTTAGTGTACATATATAAAAACAAGTACAATGTGTATGTGTTTGTGTATACTCATGCAGGGAACAACTTAAAAGTAGTGCAAATCAGACACAGTAGCACATGCCTGTAGTCCCAACAGCTGAGAGAGAAGACTCTGAGTCTGAAACTAGGCTGTGCTATAGGAAGATGCTCGGCCTCAAAAAACCTAAACGAGATGGCTTAGTGGGCAAGACTGCTTTGCTACAAAAGTATGAGGAGATCCCCAGCAACCATGTAAAAGGCCAGGTGTGGCCACGCCACATCTAAGCCCAGCACTCGAAGGGTGGAGGGAAGAGAATGGTTTGGCTTGCTGGCCAGCAGCGAGACCTTGTTATCAGGGGAATAAAACAAAGCTAGAGAAAAATCCTCAGTGTTGGTTAGTCTGGATACTAATGTATAAGCTTGGGCATCAGCATACACAACATGTACATATATATATTTATACCCCATACTTGGGACTGAGGCCTTGAAAAGGCAACACTACATCCTCAGCTTAATTTTTAAACTACATAGAAGAGTAGTCTGTTTAAATATTAGGAAAGCCAACACCCATCAAAAATAATTTCTGACATCCAATAGTTTGTCCAATCGCCCATTCTGTGTTCTACACAAAATCTTTCCACAATAAAATTCAATATGATGTTCTATGTTCTCTATCCTTAATGTTTAGAGAACCATACATCATAAACACAAAATCATCTAAGTGTCTCCAAAAGAGGGGCTGAGCAAATAACTCAATTGCTTAGGTGCTTACTGCACAGTATAAGGAAGGACTAGAGCAAATAACTCAATTGCTTAGGTGCTTACTGCACAGTATAAGGAAGGACCAGAGTTTATACCTACAGCCCACATGACTGGTGAGGGAAAAAAATGAGCCCTTGTGATCTTAATGCTGGAGATGTGAATACAGTAGGATCCTTGACACTTGCTGGATAGCCAGTCTAGAAAAAATCAACTCCAGGTTTAGTGAGATGGCTGGGTGTGATGACACATGCCTGTGACCCAGCAGTTGGGAGTCAGAAGCAGGGAGCTCCATAACCTCAAGATTATTTTAGTAAAAACAGTGAGTTCCAAGATAGCCAGGCCATGTGGCTAGATTCTCAAAAGGAAATGTGGACAGGGCAAAAAAAAAAAAAAAAGGATGGTGACAAGCATCTTTAGTTGCACTGCTCAGGACACAAAACTCAAGGAGTTCCATCCTCATCATAGCTCACAGCCATCTGTGACTCCAGTTCCTGGGGAGCCAGCACTTTCTTCAGGCCTCTGAGGAGCAAGGCACATGTGGTATACAGATATAAATGCAGCCAATGCACTCATCTTTCCTTTTTTAAAAAGACCTACTCCTGCTTATAATATCAATGTGTTCTCTCCAGTCATCTTTTCTTCTAAGCCACTGGTTTTCAATGTAACAAGTACTGCCCTTACTTAAACATTTTGTGTGCAAGTGGAGTAGGACAATGCTCTCCATGCCTGCAAGCCACAGGTCAACCAACATTCAGGTACTTTCCTCTATCAACTGGCACTCACTGAACCTGGAACATACTGTTTCGGCCAGACTGGCTAGCCAGAAAGCCCCAGAGACGGACCTGCCTTTCTTCCAAGTACTGTCACAGCCAGGGAGGACCGCACTCTGGTCCTCATGCTTACACAGCAAACACTTTACAAACACATCTCCCAGCTCTAGCATTCTGAAAAGGCTGCCCCTTCACTCTGCCCAAAGCCTGTGCACTATGCATGCTGGAGCCACTTCTTGAGTATTTGCAGCAGTCATTTGTTACAGCTCATTTTAGAAGAATACAGATTAATAATTGTAATAAAAAGCAGTCCTGACAAAAAATTAGTCCTGACAAAAATTAAAACTACTGTCTTCCTTAGCAACAAATGACTTTTGCTTAGTATCATAAAATATTTCTGTTGGAAATATATTGAGCTTTCTGACATTTTCTAAAATCCTGCTTTGTACTACTTGCTCCTACAATTCTTGTTGATTTCCATTATTATTTTCTAATTGTTTCAATATTTCCACTTTTAAAATTAATTATTCAGCTAGGCATAGTGGTGCAAGCTTTTAATTTCAGCACTGGAGAAGCAGAGGGAGGAAGATTTCTGAGTTTGAGGCCAACCTGATCTATACAGAGTTCCAGGATAACCAGAGCTACCCAGACTCAAAAACAAAAACAAGCAAACAAGCAAACAAACAATAAAAAAAGGAAAAAAATCAAATTAAATTATTATTATTGTTTTTGCCTGCATGTATTTCTACATAATGCATATGAGCCTAGTACCCACAGAGGCCAGAAGAAGGCATTAGATGGTCTGGAAATGAAGTTGCAGACAGTTGTGAACCATGCAGGTGCTTGGAATGAAGCCTGGGTCCTCTGAAAGAGGAGCAAGCAATCTTAACCAGTGAGTAAGTGATCTCCCCAGGCCTGAAAATTCCCACTTTTAATATTTCAAATCTGGATAGAGGGTTTCTCCAAATTTTTAATAAATAGACAAGGGGAGACATTCTCTAAATGACACCAATAGTAAGTGTTAACATTCAAGAGCTAGAGAGACAGGTTAGCAAGAGTACCTGCTGCTCTTCCAGAGGATCCAAGTTTAATTTATACCACAAGTACTGGACAGCTCACCACCACCCATAACTCAAGTTACACTGAGTTTCTGCACACGGTACCCACTTGCACATGCATATACCAATATGCTTATATACATGATTTAAAAATAAATCATTAAAATGTTTTAATATATCCAAAGGGGAAAAATAAGTGAGTTGGGCTTGACAAATAAGCCTCAAGAGATTTAATAGTGTATGTGGCTTAATCAGGCTATTTGTTAAAGCCATGTGTAAAAAGATGTAGAAACCACCATTCCTTCCTTGATGTAGAACTCCTGGGCCTGGAGAGATGACAGGTGTTAGGAGCACTTGCTGATCTTCTATTTCCTTGGCAAAGTACTCAGGCTTTCCTATCATCCATATGGCTGCTCACAACCTCTGTAACTCTAGTTTCAGAGAATCCAATAACCTTTTCTTACTAGTGCAGGCAACAGGCATACATATGGTACAGACATACAGGCAGGTGAAACACACATCAATTTTTTTAAATTAATAACTTCTTTATAACGAAAATAATCACATTTTTAGATATTGCAAAGACAGGTTTTTAAAGCATCACCCAAAATTAAGTATGATGGGGATATATAGCTCGGGCTAGAACAGTAGCCTAACACACTCAGAGCCTAGGTTCATTTCTTAACACTAATATCTTCCGCTGTGCTACAGTCTCAGTCCATAGCTTCTTTTAAGTTTTTCTGGTGTCTTAGTTACTTCTCTAACACTGTGACAAGACACCATGGTGATGCAAACTTAACAAAGCACTTTCTGGGCACTTGCAGATTAGAGGGTAAGTCAGCCCATAACCATTATGACAGGAAACATGGCAGCAGGCAAGCAGACATGGTACTCAAACAATAGCTGAGAGCCTACATCTTGAGTCATCTCGTGCTTACGAGGCAGAGAGAGAACTGTGTAGCAGTCAGCAAAGCTGGAAAGACTGAGTCATCTAAACCACTTCATGTCAGGCAGGTATAGGATTTAGAGCTTGCCCTGCTGGGTTCAGTCTTACTCAGTGCAGTACTCCTGACTATGTCCCTATTCCTCCTTTAGGGTTCAGAAGACCATGCTCATTGGCTTTCTCACCTCATGTTTCTCTCAAAATGTAAGCTCTTCCAGTGCCATGCCTGCCTGCTGCTGCCATGCTTCCCCGAAAGATGCTCATGTCATCTTCAGAGGACTCTAGCCCTCTGAAACTGTAAACCCCCCTCCCCAAAACTCTTTCTTCTGTAAGTTGCCTTCTTCAAAGTTTCTTCTCACAACAATAGAAAAGTAACCAAGACACTGACACAGTCTACAGTATCAAGATAACAGTGTTTGTGGGTTTTAGTTTTTTGTTTGCTTGGGTTTTTTTTTTTATCAAATAGTGAATAATTTTATAGAATGCTATGAAAAATGTTTACATAACAAGTAAATTATTCACAATAAGAATTAATTTTTCCCCCTGAACACTCAGACTGTTGTCTTTTACACAATTTAAAATCCTGCTATCAAATAAAAAAATCTTTGTAGTGGAGGCTTTAGATTAATTAGTAAAGACCACAGTTGAAAGCATAAAAAAAAACATACATAGAAACTTATCAAAGGTGTGAGTGCTGTTCCTTTCCTTAAGCTGAGTCCATGTGTAGGTGCCTTCCCCTCCCTGAGTGCTAGTGAAGAGAGAAGCAGCACTGAGAAGGTGAGGTAGGAAGGACCAAGAGGCACACAGTGAAGTCGAGACCAGACTGCTCCACAGAGGAAGACCCTATCTAAAAGCAAAGAGAATGGAATTTACTAAAACAGGTTTGGTTTGGATTTGCTTTTAGATACAGAGCTGCATGTTGCCCAGGTTGGTCTCAAAAGCTACTTAGCAGAGAATGAGCCTGAACTTCTGACTGGACTACCTCCACCTCTCCAGGGCTGAGCTCACAGGATGTGCTCCCTAACACTTGATACTGGGGAATGAACTGGGGACTCAGTGTGTGCTAAGCAAGCACATACCAACTCCTTGAACCTATTGCAGCTTCCTTTCTGTACGTTTATATAACCTAGCAACTACTTTTTAACCCATTTACACTTTCAACAGTTCACTGTGATTTAATGGTTTTGTGGTTCAGTATGTGGTACATAAAAAAGAAAAGAAACTGTAACCTACATAGACAGTTTTAAGAAAAATACTAAAATAAACTGGAGTTCCTTCTGATCACACTGCCACTCTTTCCCTATGAAATCATTACTTCATAATGCTATCACCACAGCCCATGACATTTTAAATATAAAAGGTCAGTGACACAGCTCAGTGGACGGGTACTTGCCTAGCATGTGTCTTGGGCTAAAGCAAGATAAACAGCAATAAAATGAACTCAGGCTAAACAGCCTGCCTTTGAGTCCTAGCCCTACTTCTAATGTGTATGGATTTCTACATGTATGAGCTTCAGTGGGTCTATTTAACTCTGTAGTAACCATCAGTCTTATCTCAAGTGGTTGCTGAGAAGGCAAAATGAAGTGCTTACACCATTCCTGACCAGTGTGCCAGCGATTACTGGTAAAATCAAGAAGATAAAACAAGAACTCAAGTACAGTGGCCTTCTGGAGTAGAATCTTTTTTAAGTCAGTGTAATACTTCTCATTAAAATTTATTTTTGCATACTTATTGATTGCATATTTTCATCTGGAATGTCTTCACTCTTCTATGTCAATACAAGTATTTTTCTAACTAGTATTATTAACTGCTCTCTACTTTTAAGATGATAAAAGTTTGTGAAAATGTTGCTTACAAAAATCGTAAGCATTTTTTACTAGAGAAAAAGAACAAATGTATATAAACTCCAGTAATGAGGGTCATTTTCAAGATGTTCCCAATTCTGCGCTATGTTCAGTTTCATAAACTTATGAAGCAACCATCCAAACCCTTTGCACAGCAAACCTCCCAACCACTATATATCCATTGTAAAGATTAACTACTGTTTCTCTGAATAACTTCTTTTACATAAAGACTTAAGAACAATCTCAGAAATGACACTAAAAAGAACAACTGTAGGGCTGGAGAGATGGCTCAGCAGCTAAGAGTGCCAACTGCTCTACGGAAGGTCGTGAGTTCAAATCCCCGCAACCACATGGTGGCTCACAACCATCCGTAATGAGATCTGATGCCCTCTTCTGGGATGTCTGAAGATAGCTACAGTGTGCTTACATATAATAAATAAATAAATCTTTTTTTAAAAAAGAGCAACTGCAAATTTTGCACTGAAAGGTTTGCTATTGTGGCTTCTACAGAATACTGTGTGCTTGAAGCTGAAAAACTTAGAGGCAAAACACGATTGTTATTTTTAAAAATTTAATTTACTGTCAGAACAGATTACAGGTTTTTGGATTGTTTTTGGGTGTTTTATGCAATCCCCATTAAGTGCTGAGATTCTAGGCATGTGTTTAATTTGCTGTCTGTCTGTCTGTCTGTCTGTTCCACGTTCCAAATATGCTAGCTATAGGGAAGCAGATTACTAACACAAGGGAAGTTCTAAAAATTAAACCTGGTATTGGAAAGGGGAAACATGAGGCAACAAATACTTTATCATTAAGAATCAGAGTAAAAGTATGTTTTTATGGACGATGGAGAAAAGGTTAAGTATATGATAAAGTCTCAGACTATATGATCATCACCTCCCTCTGAACGTGAGCGCCTAGCACGTACCACAAGAGAAAGGAGTATGCCTGCTTGCCTGCCATTGGGTAGACTGGGATTACTGCCCTGAATACAGGGAAGGCAGCTTACATTTTAGAAGATGAAACATTCAACCTGTCCCAATTTGACTCAGGAATCCAGTGTTCTATATGATCCTTCCTTCTCCTAGAGATGACTATAAATCTGACCTCCAACAAAAAAATGCTCTTAGTTTCACAGAATTTACAAAACTGATTAACAGAAAATGGTGACCGGAATCTAAGAGTATCACGTATCAGATTATGTGAAACTTGCTCTCAAAACTGTTTAGGTTGTTCAATTAATTTAGCTAAATACATTCACTTTTGCCTCATATAATCAGAGAGGTACCATAATGTGGTAAAAATGCTTTCACAAGGAAGAAAATGGCATACATGTGTAAGAACATAAATCCTATAAGTACATGGATATTCAGCATACTTTTGTGTATATTTGAAACACCCATATAAAGCTTAAAATGGACAATTGCAATGAAGGGGAAAAAATACTCATTTAATTAATAGATATTAATATACTTCAATCTGTATTGCCTTTTTAACATTATCCATTTTATCTAAATTCACCTTGACACAAATTAGTAATGAAAGTTTACCTTAACTAAAATATAAAAATATCAACTGATAGTTTTAACATTTGAGAGTATGTTACTAGGCATATTTAGAGATATTTTCATTATTAAAAATGAATAGCTCTTCATAGGCACGTAAGATGAAATATTAACATACAAAAGATTTGCTTTTAATACAAACTGTTAGAAGGTCTTCTATGAGACTTCTATTATCATATTCCAGGACATTGTGAAGTTAATCATTTCAATTCCTCAGGATTATTTTAAATATAAATTTCTTTAGCCTTAAGGATTTTGTAAAGCTTAGGAAACACTAACCTATGCTTGTTTAACATCAAAGATTTCTAAGAACAGTGAAGAAAAATCTAACATAAGTGTACTACCAGGCTATAAGTCAGGTGGTTAAGATTCTAGTTATGGCGTTGGACTTATTTTATTTTGAATGTGTCATTTTAATCTTCTGGGTCATGGTATTCACCCATAAAATAACTCAGACTAAGCTTTCAAAGACTCTACCTCACTGAAGTTGCATAGTATCATGACCGGCACAATGTGAATCCCCCCTCAATTTGACAGGCACCAACAAGATCCCTATACTAGCTACAGTGATGGACAACTGTACGGAGGATCCAAGCTAATGTGAAAACGCATTCAATGATACTGCCTTGAAATGTACTTTTAAATTTCTTTAAGTTTACTTTTGTTTGTTTGCTTTATTCCGAGTCAGGATTTCATTACAGTGCTGGCTGGCCTGGAACTAGGTAGACCAGAATAACATGGAAGTCACAGAGATTTGCCTGCCTCTTCTAGATTAAAGGGTGTGTACTACCATATCTGCCACACTAAAATATCTTACCAGTGGTAAGAATTTTATAATTTCACCAAGACAACTAACTGCTGACTCTTCAACACGAAGGGAAATCTCTGAATCTTAATGTTCTGACAACTGTTATCTCTGGTACCCATTCTCCAACCCTGAATTTCCCTTTCACATGACGTTATTTCTGAGGCATTCTGGAATCAAAGGCATGGGACAAAAAGTGCAGTTTGTAAACTAGCACAGACTTAAACTAAACGCTTGTAAGCACTACATTCCCAGTAGTAATAAACCGAGAAGACTTAAAAGCACAAATGTTTTTACTATAATGTTTGCACTAAGGATATATAAAACACAGCTAATTCTCAAACACTAGAAAGTTATATAAAGGGTGTAGACACTACATTATACATGTGCAATTATGTACTAATTCCAAGGAAGAAGCCAGTTGCAACCAAGGACAACTGTACCCTCAGAACTGGAAGTCTGAAACAAGGACCTCAAGCTCCAGGCTAGCATGGGCTATAAAGCAAGTTCCAGGCCAGCTTAAGCCTCACAATGAGAGGGGGTAAATAACTATCAAGAAGTACAGCCATCACTACCTCTATTTTGTCTGTTGATTTGTTACCTGGATAAAGGTTGCCATGACTATGTGAGCTGTCTATTAGTTTGAAATGTCAAGGTCAGAAAAGAGTGTTTTTCTAAAGGGCACAGGAAGATAAGTGACAGGGAAAGCTTATATTTAATTTACAGCTCAAAGAATTCAATGATAGTATTAGTGAAAACTTACAAAATGAATAAAGCTAGAAAAGAGCTGTGCTTTCTTGACAGAGATGGTGATGTATAAAAAAATATTTTAATGGAGATACAAGCCAATATTGTGTAGTGTGATGATTTAACCACAAATGCCTTCCCTATTTAAATATTTCAATCAGTACTGTTAGCACACATACCTCGGAGAATTCTTTCCTCATGGCAACGAAGAAAATCCCAGATTCTAACAGTGCCGTCATCAGAGCATGTAGCAAATTTATTATCCGTGGGTGAGAAACTGTTACGTGAAGACACACAGCAGGGGAAAGAAGTCAGCATTTAACAGATCATCGGTGCTTCTCAGACAGGGAAAAATAAAAACACTGTGCTGCATTATAAACAGGAGAAGGAAGTATCCAGTGAAGAGGCCTTTAAAGAGAATGTAGTCAGCTAACATATGCATCTCATCCAAAGGCTTCGAAAAATTTTTTTTCATTTTCCATCAATATTCAGAGACCTACTCAATACATTACTAGTCCTAATGTAACCTGTGCTCCTTTTGGTATATTTTCTATATCAACAAAACACGGGGAGCTGCCTTAACAGTGAAACTAAATGTAGTCTATTCTTAACAATATTCCTTCATATAATTATTTAAGCCACATAGGAATACTGCTCAAAACATGAACATCAGTTTCTGCCTCAGACACTTAAACTTCAAAAATGACAGGCTGAAACACTTTTAAGCACGCTAGTAAGACTGACTGTTCAACATCTTTATATACAATGTTTCTCACTTATTTAAAATGCTTGTGATAACCTCATGCCTTCTTCTAGATGTAAAGCAATCCCATCAACATTGCACCTTGTAAAATATATATTCAGACTTCTGCTTAAAGCCATTGACTCTGCTATACAAGAGGAAGCCAGTTTTCTTCCTGGCTGTCAAAAAGATCAAGATTCTCAATGAACTGTATGAAGTCCCTTCAATTTTTTTGAATGACTAATGGTGAAAAAATCTTATGAGTACAACACTGAGGCCAAGAAAGCAGAAACATGTATATGCAACAAGTTCTGTGGATTCCAAAAGTAGAAACAAGTGACTGCCAAAAGTGTTTCTAAAGTCAACCTCTTCCCACACATAGATGGCACAACCTTAAAAGAATGCTGCTTAGCTTTATTCTGAGGCTGCAGCAATTCTTCAGGCTTGTTTGTGAAACTCTTTCCCCAGGTTTACTACACATTTCTCACTGTTATGTAAAGACACACAACTCACTGGAAGTGGTTTAACTCCACTCACACATTTGCATACGCCATGTTATCAACAATGAATCAGAAGAAAAGTCCTAGAGTCTTCTTTGACAAAGGTCTGCTTACGGCTGCAAAGCATGAAGAACCCATTCATTAATCCGTTAATGTTTGCCACGTCCAGAGAGTTATCTGTGAGGTTTTTAGTCCTATACTTTCTTTTTGAAGTCGTGGCAGAACCAAGCCAACCAGGTCTTCACTTAAGCCTCTTTTTTTTCCTTGAATTTGTGTGGATTCTGAAGGTGATTTCTGCAGGCTTTAGATTTTATTCAGTTGTATTATTAAAGACTGAATTCTTTATTTGGAATATTCTTGTCTTACACAGTAGATAATAAAAAGGAATAACGTATACACATTATTAGCCATAAATGAAAGAGAAAACCAGTGCAAAATGTGGCAGACAATACATCTCTAACATATTGCAAAGGCTGATGCCAGGACAAAACTACTTCAGAAAGGTGCCAGCAAAATGGTGAATGTGTGAAAACAAAGAGAAATATTGTGTTCATAAGGTGCAGAAAGTTTCCCAGAATCTGAGAGAGCCCATGCATCTCTGCACCCAGAATACACTTAGAGAGTAATTTAACCATGACAATAGGGACTACAGAAAATGGTATATTGTGTATAAACCTGGCCTCTCTAATCGCCTCCTTATGTGCCTGGAACATCTTGACGTTGTTCATGTTGGATTGCCAATATTTCACATATCCTCCATGATCTGCTGTCAACATCCACATGTCATTATGTGACCAAGTCATGGCCCTCACAGGGCTATCATGAGCCTGTGAAAACAGAAAACAATTTTAAGTTTTGCTTTAAGAGAATATATGACACAGGCTAATAGGAACCTAGATTAACTCAGAATGGCAAACCGTCCAATTGTTACGTTTTTACATTGCCAATGAAACTGACTGTGCTCTCAAGTTCTTAGATCAGCTAGCACCTGATGGTTACTGTTACCTGCAATATGGTTTCGAAGTTGAAAGTCAGCCCATTCCACAAGGTGAACTCCCCACTAGAAGCTCCAGTGACCAACCTTCTTCCTTCTGGGGTCCACTGGAGGAGGAAAAAGAAGGTAGATCACACATAAGCACAAGTCTTGCCACTTCACTAATTTAAGGAATATTTCAAAGGCTTATTTGCCTGTTTTTACTTGTGTGTGTGCGTGTGTGTGTGTGTGTGTGTGTGTGTGTGTAAAACACGGTATGCAATGCCATGGAAGTGAGAAGAGCTGCAGTTCTAAGCAGTTGGAAACTGCACAATATGGGTGCTAGGAACTGAAGTCAAGTCTCTGGAAGAGCAGCAGGTGTCCTTAATTGCTGAGTATCTCTCCAATCCCCAGTTTATTGTCATAAAATATTAAATAATCAACATAAAGTAGACAACACTGAATTTTACAAATTAATACCTTTGTCAGTATATCGTCAGAAAAGAACTTGCATCATACAGTACAAGGAAAGCACTAGCACTCTTATTTATTATTAGCTGGATTTAAATAAGTATATATTTAATATAGTAAATGTATATTTGCTATATTATATATATACATATATATGTATAGAAAGAAAGGGAGACAGAGAGAGAGAGAATACCTATGTACTTAAAAAGCAAGTTAAATCATAATGTGTCAAGATTTCACTTTTTTAGCCAGGCGGTGGTAGCGCACGCCTTTAATCCCAGCACTTGGGAGGCAGAGACAGGCGATTTCTGAGTTCGAGGCAAGCCTGGTCTACAGAGTGAGTTCCAGGACAGCCAGGGCTACACAGAGAAACCCTGTCTCGAAAAACCAAAAAAAGAAAGAAAGAAAGAAAAAAAAAAAGAAAGAAAAGCTCTTTAAAAAAAAGATTTCACTTTTTTCCGGCTGGTGAGATGGCTCAGCGGGTAAAAACATTGACCACTCTTCCAAAGATCCTGAGTTCAAATCCCAGCAACCACATGGTGACTCATAACCACCCGTAAAGAGATCTGACACCCTCTTCTGGTGCTTCTGGAGACAGCTACAGTGTACTTATATATAATAATAAATAAATCTTCGGGCCAGAGCAAGCAGGGACTGAGCTAGTGGGGTTGACTGGAGAGAGCAGAAGTCCTAAAAATTCAATTCCCAACAACCACATAAAGGCTCACAACCATCTGTACAGCGACAGTGTACTCACATACATAAAATAAATAAATCTTTAAAAAAAAGGTTTCACTTTTTTCTAGGCTATATAGTAGACTAATATAAACAAGGTAGACAGTCATTAGAAAAGTTCTAGTGACTGAATAAAAAATGAACTGCTATTTGCCAAATATATAGAGAAAAATAGTATGGTAGTGTATACATATAATTAAAGCACTTGCAAGCCTTATGTACAAGGATCACCAATTTGAAGTCAGCCTCAGGTACACTTTAAGACTTCATCTCAAAGAAATACAAAGTCAGGTCTGTGGCAGAGGCCCACAATTCCAGCACTTAAAGGCTGAGGCAGGATAGGATGCACAAGTTCAAGATCATCCTTAGCTGTATCACACTGGAGAGGTAGAGGCAGGTGGATCTCCAGGCTCTGGGCCACCTTGGACTACAGAGTGAGTACTAGAGAGCTAGGGCTACAGAGTGAGTACTAGAGGGCTAGGGCTACAGAGTGAGTACTAGAGAGCTAGGGCTACAGAGAGGCCCTGTCTCAAGAGAACCGAAGGGGAGGGGGATGAATAGACAGACAGACAGATAACTGGTCAGGAATCCAGCAAACACCAAATGCCAAACACTTGTGTGACAAAGGCAGAAAGATCTTTATGAGTTCAGGGCCAACAGGGTCTACAAAGCAAGTTCAAGCCAGGTAGGACAACATAATGGGAACTTGTCTTAAAAATGAAATAAAAATACCCCCATTCCACAAGCAAAGGAAGGAAAAAAAATTACATGTTGAGAACATTAAAAATATAAAACTTTTCCTACAACTTAAATATTCTTTAAAAGTTACAAGAGGGGCTACTGATGTTAGAGGTTTGCTTAGAAAACACAAGGCCCCTGAGTTTGATCCCACACAACAAGCACATATGACTGTGTATGCATAAGTCATTTTTCCTTTTGTTCAGTTTCACTCATTTTCTATAAAGGATATAAATACACAAAGCATCAGAACAATTCTAATACCCTAAGTAAAAGCATAGTTCAAAAATAGGTGTGCACACCCGGGCGGCGGTGGCGCACGCCTTTAGTTCTGGCACTTGGGAGGCAAAGGCAGGCGGATTTCTGAGTTCAAGGCCAGCCTGGTATA
>NW_022196895.1:27806105-27808642 GCF_008632895.1 Mastomys coucha | reverse complement strand
AACACATAAAGTTAGGGTTATTTGGAAAATACCTCTGATGATTTGACTATTGCTTTATCAATGTCATAATTTTGATTATTCTGAATAAAGTACTATCTTAATAGATTTTGTTATCTGCTATGATCCCAACCATATCAATTCTTCAGTGAACTAAACTGTAAATACAGAGCCCACAAACTTTCTTTCTTAGTAAGTTTCAATAGACTGTGTTCCTAATATAAACAAATTTTTCCCAAGATCTTATACTTGATCTCTACAGGAAAATACTTATCCACCACACAGAGAAGATAAGGGAGACCAAGGGTTCTAGGGTAGCCTGGCTATAATACAAAGTAAGATCTACCTAAGTGAAATTTATTGCAGCTTTTTTCCTTTTTCCTTAAGAAGGCGGGGAAGGGGGCGGCTAAAAATGTAATTCAGAGGAAATTCAAGGCCCTGGGTTCTATCCCTATTAATAAGGGGAGGAAATAAGGATACAGAATACTCAGGCTTCATTTCGAAAGGTTTTCTGTATTATAAAAGGATGTTAACGGGCTGGAGACTAATGAAGCAGTTCAGAGTGCTGCTCTTTCAGAGGACCAGTTTGGTTCCTGACACATCAGATGGATCACAACCACCTGCTGTGTGTTGTTGGTCTCCAGCTCCAGAGAATCTGGACAATCTGAGCACAACCCTGGAACTCACATGAAGGTAAAAGAAGGGAAGCAACTCCATAGGTGATCCTGACCTCCACATACATATCATGATAAGTCATGAGGGAGTGCCCCTTGCTCACAAATACAGTAATAATTACATTTAGAGGAAAACCAAAAACAACAACAACAAAAAACAAAAACAAGGGGGCTAGAGAGATGGCTCAATGGCTAAGAGGATATACTAATTTTACAAAAGGCCTGAGTTCAATTGCCAGTATATAAGGCACCTCAAAACCTATAATTTCAGCTCCAGAGGACTGGTTGCCCTCTTCTGGCCTCCAAAGGCACCTGCACTAGCATCCACAGAGAAGTGCATGTATTTCATGAAATTTAAAATGAAATCTCATAGTTGGAGATGGCTCTACTGTTAAAAGCATGCGCTGGTCCTGTAGAAAGCCTAACCCTGATTCCCAGCACTAACATGGTAGTTTAAAATTGATAGTAACTCCAGATTAACATTTACAATACCCTCCACAAACACAGCATGCACACAGTGCATTATACAGAAAAATAAATAAATTTTTTTTCTCTTCTTTTTGGAAAGAGGGTCTTGCCCTGGTTGGCCTGCAATTCACTATGTAGACCAGGCTGGCCTCAAACTCAAAATTCCACCTTCCTCTGACTATCAAGTGCTGGGATTAAAGGTGTGTGGCACCACTGCCAGGCTCTTACTTACTTTTCAAGATTTGAAAACAAACAAACAAAGAAAGAAACGAACAAACAATCAAGTGGCCAGGCACTGGTGCTGCTTGCCCTTAATCCCAGCACTCAGAAGGTAGAGGTAGGTGGTAGATTGTTGAGTTCAAGGCCAGCCTGGTCTATAGAGTGAATTCCAGGACAGGCAGGGCTACACAGAGAAAGGAAATAAAATTATTACACTAGCATCAACAGGAAAATGAAATGAATGTCTAGTCAGTTTGGAAAAGAACCTTTTTATATAAAATCCCTTTAAAATATTGAACAATGTGAATATATTCCTGGTTATAAATTCCAAAGAAACTACTGGGCACCTACACAAAGCTGCTGAATATGATGTAATCATAGTTTTTCAGCACTCCTAAATCATCATTTCCTACCAACACTTGCCAGCTTTTTATTTACCTTGGGATGCTGCTTTTCCAACAGCATCAAAGGCATCTCTATTCAAGAGTTAATACTGAGATCCACTGCAGCATGAACCTACATATTCCAGAATTCTAGGGAAATTACAACATGATAAAAACCATTCAGAATACATTATCCTAACAGTAGTGGACAAAATGGATAAAAGAATGGGTTCAAAAGGAAAATTATTAGTAGTAAACCAACTATCATCTTGAATACACATTTAATATAATGTTTAATTTTTATTTTATCAAATATTTTTGTTTTTCAGTCAGGATCTCTCTACATATTCATGGCTGTTCTGAGCTGTATAGAACAGACTGGCCCTGAACTCAAGGAGACTCTCCTGCTTCTGAGATTAAAGGCTTATGCCACCTTGTCCAGGCTTGTCAAATACATCTGTAGAAATAAATATTAATCTTTCAAATAAAGCCGGGCGGTGGTGGCGCACGCCTTTAATCCCAGCATTTGGGAGGCAGAGGCAGGCAGATTTCTGAGTTCAAGGCCAACCTGGTCTACAGAGTGAGTTCCAGGGCAGCCAAGGCTACACAGAGAAACCCTGTCTCAGAAAAAAAAAAAAGAAAAGAAAAAAAAAAATTTTTTTCAAATAAATATCTACTCAAATACTTACCCTCACAACAAATACTGGGCATTTTACTTTGTTTGTTGATGTCCTAACAAATTTTGTTGTTACTGCATTCATAGGATTATTCAACATTCCTATAGGTGGGACCAGCT
>NW_022196895.1:27779668-27806095 GCF_008632895.1 Mastomys coucha | reverse complement strand
AAAGAAAAAGAACATTAGATAAACACACAGGAAAGAAACAAGGTACACCAGTACATGCAAGATAATTATTTCAACATGTAAAGAAAACTTCAGGATAAATTTTACAAGCCATTAGGAGATTAAAAGTGTTCTACATTAATGAAAAGAGAATTTAGATATAAAGTTAAACACTTATTAGCATTAAACTGGAACTTACTTTCAGTGTCTAAGTACCATATTTCCTAAATTGTTTCTCAAAGTCAATACAGCAAAGCATGTTTGCAAAAACCCAAACTTAAAATTAAACTTTTTGGGGGCTGGCGAGATGGCTCAGCTGGTAAGAGCACTGACTGCTCTTCCAAAGGTCCTTGAGTTCAGATCCCAGCAACCACATGGTGGCTCACAACCACCAGTAATGAGATCTGACGCCCTCTTCTGGTGCATCTGAAGCTGAAGACAGCTATAGCGTATTGCACCTATGCCGGAGCGACAGGGGCTGTCCTGAGTTCAATTCCCAGCAAACACATGATGGCTACAATGTACTCATACACATAAAATAAATTTAAAAAAAAATTAAACCTTCTATTAAAAGACTTTGAGGCTATTTAACATTTGAATATTGCTTTCTGCCCCCAAAGTTTATTCATCATCAAATTTAAAGGAATACTGAGGTTGAAACAAAGTTGAGTAAATACAGACATATTCCATTACCCTTCCAGAAATATGTTCTTTATAAAATGTAAGAGACAACCTTGAACCAGAATTCCCTTTCTTTGAAGTTTACATCACCAAACAAGGAGATTGTTAGTAAGCTAGTAAAATGACTTATACTTACATCATTATAATAACCTGCATCCGGCTGAATTGCCCGCATATCTCTCTGATCTCTTTGCCATATCCTATTCTGTTAAAAACAAATTAACTAATGAGTATATCATCCTCCAACAATCATGTAAATTTTAATTATTAATGAGATCTAATGTGTGTTTTTTTAATTTATGTGTATAAATATTTGCCTTCACCTGTATGCATGTAGGTACCAAGCAACACATAAATGCGTGATACCAACAGAGATCAAAAGAGCAACAGATACTCTGAAACAGGAATTACAGATGGTTATGGGCTACTATGTACATTCTGAGAATCAAACCCAGGTTCTTTAGAAGAGCAGCCCATGTTCTTAAACACTGAGCCACTTTCCCAGCCCGCAATTGTAATGTGTACCACTCTCCCGGCAACCACATAGTGGCTCACAACCACCTATAATGTGATCTTATGCCCTCTTCTGGCATGCAGGTGTGCAGATATAGCACTCATATACATAAAAAAAAAACAAAAACAAAAAACAAAAAAAAAAAAAAAAACCACTTTGGCCACTGGAAATACTTCTACTGCACTTACCTCCAAATACTTAATTACAGAGGGATTATAGTCTATGGTTTTTCGGTTTACAGCTTTTCTCATTCGTTTTCCATCAAAGGTGAGCTGCTGCATTGCTTGCTGCTGTGCAAAATCAGGTCGCTTATAAAATAATTGTCGGGGAGCTTGGTGTTGAAACCTTGGCATGTGGAAAAATCGTGGAGGAGAGCCAATTTCTGTAGCCATGGTGATGTTTTCTTACTAAGTCACTAGAATAGAAGACGAAGTATTTCAGTACACATATCACATATGACTTGACAACTATAGCTAACAACTAATTTTCTAACCTGAAAACATTTTTAGGCTTTTTCAGAATGTGCGTCAGTGGTTTTGCCTGCAGGTATATTCTGAAGAGGCCGTAAGAGGGCATCAGATCCCTGCAACTGGAGTTACAGACAGAGGTGAGCTGCCATGTGCATGTTGCAAATTAAACAGGGATCCTCTGGAGAAGACAGTGCTTCTAACTCATTTTTTTGGCCCTAATCTAAAAACATTTTTAAGTGAGTACTCTCTAAAATATGTTTATTTATTGGTTTTTCAAGACAAGGTTTATTTTTGTAGCCCTAGCTATTCTGCAACTAGCTCTGTAGATCCACCTGCCTTTGCTTCTGAAGTGCTGAGATTAAAGGCATGTGCCACTACAACCCAGCTGTAAAATTTTTATTATTTATTTGCAGGGAGAGAGGGGCACATGGCAAGTGAATGGAGGTCAGACAACATCTTGCAAATTGGGTTCTCTCCTTTTATCATGTGCATCAACCTCAGAGTCTTAGGCTAAGCAGCAGAACCCATTACCCACTAGCTACCAGCAGGCTCAGTGAACAGCTAACAGTTTTCTTCCTTGCGATGTTTCCAACATTCAAACACTCTATTTACAAAATGAAATATGAAGGTTGGAGATACAGCTCAGTAGCAGAAAGCTTACCTAGAATGCATATAGTCCTGAGTCTAAACCCCACCAAATAAATATAGGAACTAAAGATCAAAGTGTGACAGGGTTTATTACAGAATAAGTACTAATAACCATTTATTGTAAAAAATTGCCCCAATGGAAGGGAATAAGATGTATAATGTATAATGGCTTAAGGTATTATTGGGTTGTTTGTGTTTCTTCTATGGAAGAAAAGGCAAACATCAACTGAGTATTAACATTTTTCAAAAACTTACATACCATCTTATGTTACATAAGACCTTGTTTCAAAATAATAAAAGTCTTATAATAATAAAAGTGGAAGAGGAGGTAAGGAAAAATAGGAGCTGGATTAAGATTTTTATTTTCATTCATATACGTGCACACAGTATATGGTTGCCAGGACCCTTAGCATTAAATTACATGTGACTGTGAGCTACTTGACCTGGGGTGCTAGGAGCCAAATTGTGGTCCTCTTGAAAGCCTCTGCAAGACCAATACGCTCTCTAACTGCTAGGCCTCTCTCCAGCACCACTAGTAACATTTTCAAATGAAATTTTAATTCAGACATTTTACAGTCAACCTATTTTTAAGATTATCATAAAACTATTTTTATACTATTTTATCATAAAACTTATTTTATCCTCTAAAAAGGTTGTAAAGCCTTTCAAACTTCCTATTAATAGTTGAGTACAATAACTGCAATTTCAGAATTAGAGAACTGAAAGAAGAGACCACAACTGCTCTTATTGCAAAAGGAAGATTGTAATTTCCATTATTTTTCTGTTCTTACATTTGTTTACATTATTCTCGAGATATTTTTAAAGGGGCCTAGGAAAAAAAACTTTATGATTTTCTTCAGATAAAAATCATCGCTGGGCGGTGGTGGCACATGCCTTTAATCCCAGCACTTGGGAGGCAGAGGCAGGCAGATTTCTGAGTTGAGGCCAGCCTGGTCTACAGAGTGAGTTCCAGGACAGCCAAGGCTACACAGGGAAACCCTGCCTCGGAAAAAAAAAAAAAAAAATCATCTTGGTACTACTTTCACTTTGGCTGTGCAGGGGTAAAAAGCAAGGAGACAGAGGAAGGGTGACAGTACCTGAAATCTGGATACAGAACACAACAGGGTAACACAATACACATCTCATGTACCAGTTCTTCTACTAGGAAGTAAGTCTTTAGCTCCAGTCCCAGTATGTTAATTTATTACAAGATGAGAGACATTTCACCCCTTAGAGTTGCAGATGAGTTACTGTGTATAAAAAGCACTTGAGGCTGGTATGGAATGTGTTTATACTGACATCTCATGAATGCAACTATATCTCAGTAATGAGATTAAATTAAAAGTCTCACTCCAGATATCTAGGTCGAATTTTCTAAAGGCCTAAAGTTTTTTCTAAATTTGTTCTGAAGACAGTTCCATTATGTAACCCAGTCTAGTTTCAAATTCAATCCTCTACTGTCTACCTCTCAAATGCTGAGCTGTGTGCCAAGGTCCCCTTAAAATGTATCTTAGGCATGGGCATTGGGTTGCTCATGACTTTAATACCAGTACTGCGGAGGCAGAGGCAGGTAAATTTCCAAATTCAAGGCCAGATTGTTCTACAGAGAGATCTAAGACAAGTGCTACAGGGAGAAACCATGGAGATGAGGGGGGCGCATGGGGTTTGCAGCAGTGTATTTGGGGCTGGCATGATGGCCCAGCAGTTAAAGGCACTTACTTGCTGGCAAGCCTGACAACCTGAGATTGATTCACAGGACTCAAATGGTAGGAGGGCAGTACCAACCTCCCACCCTCAACTTCTTGAGGTCCTCTATATCCAAACATGTGTACATGTATAGGTGTATACATACATACACATAGGCATGAATGCATTCATTCATAATAAACACACATACCCACACACACCACAAAATAAATTCAGCTTTTTTTTTTCCCGAGACAGGGTTTCTCTGTGTAGCCCTGGCTGTCCTTGAACTCACTCTGTACATCAGGCTGACCTCGAACTCAGAAATCGGCCTGCCTCTGCCTCCCAAGTGCTGGGATTAAAGGAGTGCGCCACCATTGCCCAGTAGCATTTTTAATTTTAGTAAAATATAAATAAATAAAAATTCTTGAGTTTGGGGAATGAGTGTGGTAGTGGGTGGGGATTGAGTCTAGGATCTCACAAGTAATACCACTGAAGTACAGCCCCAAGTGCCCCCACCCCAAAAAAGCATATTTAGATCTAGTTAGCTTGCTAGGTAGGTAGCTAGCTATTTCTGGGAGAGGACTTCTAACTCATTCTGTAGACAAGGCTGGTCTTAGCGGGGCAGTGGTGGCGCACGCCTATAATCCCAGCACTTGGGAGGCAGAGACAGGCGGATTTCTGAGTTGGAGGCCAGCCTGGTCTACAGAGTGAGTTCCAGGGCAGCCAGGGCTATACAGAGAAGCTCTGTCTTGGAAACCCCCCCCCCCAAAAAAAAAGAAAAGAAAACATTCAAACAGATACCAAATGAAACAATAACAAAGCTGAGGATTGTTGAAGCTGGATAGTGTTACAAGATTTGCATGACAAAAACCAGTTCTGCCATTTTGAGCAAAATCTGAAGCAAGCTTTATTAAATACTGACCAAGATGGACTTTGGTCAGGACTACTCCCTGGAACTTCCACCTGAGTGGCTCAGAGACATATTTTGTAGGGGTTTATAAAGACAAACCCGTAAGCAACCTCTTTTCCCCATGAGGCATTTTTTATTTCCCAAGAACAACTCCCAACCTTCCAGGGAGTTACCTGGTCCTTAGGTGAGTGGGGCTTACAGTCTAATTTTCAGTATTACAATAGAAGGCACTAAGACCCAAATCAAGGACTGACTAGGTCCAATGCAAAACAAGCAAGGTTACACAAACAACAAACAAATTTTTGAATAAAATTTGTTCTGCAAGGGCTGGCAGAGTGCTTGTTCCACCTCCAGAACCACATAAAACCAGGCTGATGCAATTTGACAAAGGAAGAAATCTCAAAGTGCAAGACCACCCTGGCTACTATGCACATTAAAAGCCAACCAGGAATATGTTAGATGAAAGGGAGAGAGGGAGGGAGGGAGAAGGAGGGGAGGGAGGGAGAAGGAGGGAAAGGAAGGAAACACAAAGAGTTCCAGAACAGAATCCCTATCTCAGTGACACCCATTTTCAGAAAAATATACAAAATCAAATCATAAATGTTCTACTACCCTCCAACTAGGTAAAACTTGTGTTTACACAAAGATATTGCTGTGGTCTCACAACTCAGTTTATTTGATTTCCTTCATTTCCTTTGCTCTGATTCTTTTAAACTAGACAACTGAATCAACTCCAAGGCTGGCTTCCAGGAATAGGGAAAGCAGTTCCCACCTGCTCTAAATACCACCCAGATGAGCTCCTGCTCCGATCTCTACCCACACAGCAAAGCAGACATGGCCCCATCCACATATACATAATCAATGAAAAAAAAACTGAAAAGTCTAGCACTAAATAAAACAAAAACAAACCTCTTCATCATATAACACCATGAGCACACTTCGCATATGCCTTACAGGCTTCATCTTCAAGTCAGGCAATCCATTAAATTACTTCATAGAGAGAATGAGATGACTTAGCCAGTACAATGCTCTGGCTTCAATTCCTAGCATCAGAAAAATAAAAATAGCTGGGCATAGTGCATTCATGTGATCTCAGCATTTGGAAGGTGGAGGAAGGAAGATAAACGTTCTGCAACATAAAGGCTTTGAGGTTAGCCTAGGCTACATGAGACTTTCTCAAAATGAGGGAGGGATAGAGGGAAGGAAGGAAAATTCTTTTGGCCAAACTTTCAATAATGCTTTTTTTGTTGGTGTTCTGATTGAACTATGCCCACCTCACTTCATTTATCAAAGCCCTAAATCCCAGTATCTCAAGACATAATGATATTTAGCTTTAGGGTTCTAATCTAACCTAAATAGTAAGAGATTAGGACTCAGACAATACAAAGAATAGCCATAGGAGAACACAGCAAGCTAAACAGAAAAGTGTCACCAAGAACCATCCCTTCTCTCATCTTAGATTTGTGTTGCACCAATGAGAAGTGTGAGGTAGTAAGTGTCTACTATTTAAACCGCCAGGCTGTGATACTTGGTTGCAGCTCCTCTAGGCAATAGAGTATCAGAGTCAGAGCACAGTGCCTGGCCCTCCCGACTCTCCTTCAACAGGAGAGTCTAAGAGCAGAAAACCTCACACATAAATTTGAAAAATCAGTGACCCATATAGAACACTAAGTCCCTAAAGTTATCCTTCAAGCTTCACAATGAAACTAGAATTATTAACAAAATGCAAAGAAATAGTAGCTTTAACCTTATGAAAATGAATAGCAGGGTTTGTTTTTGTTTTTTTGTTTTTGTTTTTTTGAGACAAGGTTTCTCTGTGTAGCCTTGGCTGTCCTAAAACTCACTCTGTAGACCAGGCTGGCCTTTAATCCTAGCCCTTGGGAGGCGTGCTATATAAGTGATGTTTTCCCTAATAGAACATAGCCCAAAAATACGTAAATACACATTTCAAACTTCAACATCAGGGAGTAAAGGAGAAGCAGAAACATCTCAAGATTGTTTACAATAACTTTGGGGCAGAGTCCAATGGAGAAAAACCACACACAATAAAAACATTTTCCTCATCAGGTATAGAGGCATAGGCTTTTAATGATAGCAGTGGTAGGCAGGTCTCTGAGTTCAACACCAGCCTGGTCTACAGAGTAAGTTGCAGGACAGCCAAGGCTATACAGAAAAACCCTGTCTCAAAAAAACAAAACAAGAAAAATAAAAGAACATGTTTGCAAATAAGGCTTCATACTTTTAAATGTGTAGCTAAAAAGTAAGTTGGGGCTTGGGAGATCATTAAGCAAGTACAATGCTTGCCATCAAGTATCAGGACCAGAGTCTGGACCCCTTGTACCATGTAAATGCCACGAGAGCACAGTAGCTTCCCCTGTAATCCCAGTGTATGAAAGGTAGAAATGGGATCCCCAGAGTAAACTGGCCACTTAGACTAAATGAATCAGCATGCTCTGGGCTAAGTGAGAGGTCCTGCCTTGATATAGAGAGAAATAAACCAAGTAACTTCTGCCCTCTACCCACATGTGCACACAGATGCACGGACACATTTCTACACAGGTGCTGCACACATACATACAAAAATGACAAAATACAAATTTAAAATGTTTTTATATTTAGAGAGAGATTGTGCTCTCTCTCTCTCTCTCTCTCTCTGTGTGTGTGTGTGTGTGTGTGTGTGTGTGTGTGTGTATTAGAGCACTTGCCTCACTGCTCAGGAGGGGCTAACAGATAAATGCCTTAGCAGTAAAAGTAAGTAGACAATGCTCTTTCAGAAGATCCAGGTTCTACTCCTAGAGCATATAACAGTTCACAACCACCCGTAACTCTAGTTTCAGGATATCCAATACAGTCTGACCCCATGGGAATACTACTACATACACGGAGGAATATTATATATAACACAAGTGCACACACACACACACACACACACACACGTATATGCGTGTATACACACAGAGAGACACATAATAGATATTCTTAAAAACAAAAACCAGCTCGGAGGGCTGGAGAGATGGCTCAGCAGTTAAGAGCACCGACTGCTCTTCCAGATGTTCTGAGTTCAATTCCTAGCAACCACATGGTGGCTCACAACCATCTGTAATGGGATCTGATGCAATCTTCTGGTGTGTTAGAAGGCAGTGACAGTATACTCACATACATGAAAGAAAAAGAAAAAAAGAAAGAAAGGAAGGAAGGAAGGAAGGAAGGAAGGAACAGGGGAGGGGGGTAGGGGAGAAGGGGGTCAGGAGAAGGGGGAAGGAAGGGGAGGGGAGACCAGACCAGCTTGGGAGTGTTGGCATACACCTTTAATCCCATCAGGTGAGTCCTAAAAATTCCAGCCCAGCCTGATGGACATAGTGAGAGTCTTTTGGGGAGTGGGGTGGGGTGGGGTAGTTGTAATCTCCTGATTTGTTCAGGATTCCCATTTGTTTTTATTCTTAAAACTTTTTTATTTTTTTTATTTTTTTGTTTTTGTTGTTGTTTTTAAATACAGGGTCTCAACATGAAGACTGGCTGACCTTGAACTCAGGGTGCCCTTCGAATTCTGGGACCTTCCAAATTCTGACAGACTTTACACAAAACTAGCACACCACTAAGAATAACAAATGTGCCTGAAGAGTGGAGGAGCACACCTATAGTCCCAGTACTTGGGAGGTAGAAGCAGGAGGATCAGGAGTTTGGCTAACTATCAAGTTGGACCAGCCTCAGCTAGACAGAAAGAAAGGAGGGATGGAGGAACAAGGAGAGACCAACCACCTACTGTCACTCCAGCAGAGAGGGCTCAAATATAACAGAAACTATTGCCAGAGGCAATGAGAGCTGTTCCACACAGGTAAGGAGAATGCACATTCAGGACTAGCGCCCAGGCTCCTCCTCTAGTCTCAGCAGCCTGATCTTGGGTCACACACTTAGATAGACTGGTATTCTGTGATGTTGGACTAGTACAAAGGGGAACTTTTCTAGGAAATAAATTTCCTCTAACCTTCAAAATACTATGGTCTTAGAATATTTTAGAAGGGGGGTGGGGTAGTTATTGGCTGTGGCTGCAGCTGTTTTAAATTACCCACCTAGGTTCTGAGTTGGATGATCAAACCTGAACCCAAATGACATATAAGCCCTAATCTGTCATGAAACTGAAGATGTTCACACTGATGGTTAGCTGGGTCAGTAATGAAAATATCACATGCTCATTCTCTTCGTTTTGTTCCCATATTAATAAATAGGAGTCCTACCTGGCATGTGGCATATGCTTTCACCCCACACTTAGGAGGACAAAGCAGGCCAATCTCTGAGTTCAAGGCCATCCCAGTCTACATAATGAGATCCTGTATTAAAAAGAATAGATCAGTAATTTATGTAACAAAAAACAAGTAATAAAGCCATTAAACATGCAGAGTCCCCTCTCACTACCCCCAAGGTTCTTAGGACTGTTTTGTTGTTAATCCTCATTAAAAACTGGTTTAGTGCTCAGTAGCCTGACCCTGAGTTCTGGGGAAGTTGACCTTGGCCTGAGCTACCTAAGCTTTCTTCTAAGAAGGGATGTCATGGGAAAATTCTAACATCTTCTTTCCAACTACTCCTTTTGTTTTGTCTTTTTCTTCTCACAGACTGAATTTACATAGACCATTATGAGCTTTCTTCCCCACCCCATCCTCCCTCTTCTAATTATCTTCATATTTGGAGTTATTGGTCGCTTAGGTGTTGAGAAAATTGTTTCTTGTAAGTACCTTCATTTTCTCCCATCAGGTAACAGATTTGATTTGCAATATTCCAACCTATGATGTACTTCTCCATAGTACTCCTTGCTTTCAAATTATTTTAAACAAAAAAATCATTACGTATTGTAAGGGACAGAAAAGCTTCCATTCACAGCTCTGCTGTGGGTTGTCTTGACGCTGTCTGTATTCCAATGTTAGTCCTGCTTCAAGAGGGTTTGCCCCAGATGAGCAGGCCACCACAAGCAGTCCATCACCTACTCAGGTGATCTCATTTGACCATTCTCCCCATTTTAACCAGTCAGTAAAGGCTAGAGCCTGTGACTGGGCAGTGGAGGAGATTGGTGGACTAGAGGTTTGAGAGTGGGGGCTGGGAGAGAAAAGAAGAGCACGAGAGGGGAAAGAGAGAGAAGGAAGATGACAAGGAGGCTGCAATGGACCTGGAACCATGAGGCCTGGAGAAACCATAAGTAGCAAGGAGTCTTACAGCTGGAAGTGTAGCGTTAGAGCTGCCAAATGTAGACAGATAGCTTACAATTATAATTGGATTGTATTTTTTTTTTAATATGGGCAAACTGGGGTTGCAAAGACCAGCAACACAGCTCTCCTACGAGGCCGCCAAAACCTTAGTGCCAGTTTAGTTTCAGCAATGTATGCACCCCAACAGCAGCCAAAGGCACTGGGCTGACCATCAATTCTTTCCAAATTGTATTTATATCTTCAGTCACCTCCACTTGGCTTTCACAGGCCTTAACAAACTAAATCTTTAGAGAAGCCTATGGACCAGCAGCAAGCTAGTACAATGAGCACGATTTGCTGGGCTAACTCCCATATTTTGGTTCATGGCATGAACAATATTGCTAGTTACACAAACTTCATTCTGCATGTCCAATCATAGCAGTCTTTTTTTCTACATTATCGTCTTGTTTTCTAAATTTCACTTGGCATCTCTTAAAGGAGACCTTATTCTTGACAACTTTAACATATGCCATGCTACACTTGGCATCAAGCTTGCAGGCACAGCAGTGACATGGTATACTCTATATTAGCTGTGGTAGTAGATATATGTTCCCATTTATACAACACATGGTATCTTTTTTTTTCTTGAAGACAGGATCTCACTGTGAAGCTTTGGCTCTATTCCAGTCCTCCACGTCAGATACCAGCCTGCATCAGTCTCCTGTGCCAGGGTTAAAGGTATGTACTACCAGACCCAGCTTAGCTTTCTGTATGTTCTTTTCTTTAACTTTATCTATTTATATTTTACATATGAGTGGTTTTTGTGTAAGCCTGCATGCTACAAGAGGGATTCAGATTCTATTATAGATAGTTGTAAATCACCATGTGGTTACTGGGAATTGAACTCAAGACCTCTAGAAAAGCAGTCAGTGCTCTTAACCACTGAGCCATCTTTCCAGCCCTCTTATTTTCTTACTTTAAGTAAGCTTATTGTTTTGGGTTTTGTTGATTTGTTTGTTTTTAACAGGGCTCCTCTAACACTGCAATAAAGAAGGCAATCACCAACTAAAATAACAAAGTACAAAGCTTAAGGTTTTACATGACATTTCTGAAAGGACAAATAATAACATTGGGGACCATGGCCTGGAGAGATGGCTCAGAGATTGACAGTACTGACTGCTCTTCCAGAGGATCTGAGTTCAATTCCCAACAAACACATGGTGGGGTACATAACCATCTCTAATGGAATCTGGCATCCTCTTCTGGTGTCCAGGTATAGATTTAACAGCACTCATTGCTCTTGCAGAAAACTTGAGTTCAGTTCCAAGAATCCACATGGCATCTCACAGCCAACTCCCCTTCCAAGGGATATGACACCCTCCCTCTTCTAGCCTCCACAGGCCACAGGACTGCACATGGCAAACCCATATACATACAAACAAGCACATAAAAAAATTTTTTTAATCCCACTTAAAAAGTTAACAAGGGAGGAGCTGGAGAGATGACTCATCAGTTAAGAGTAGTGACTGCTCTTTCAGAAGTCCTGAGTTCAATTCCCAGCAACCACATGGTGGCTTACAACCATCTGTAATAAGATCTGATGCCCTCTTCTGGTATGTCTAAAGATAGTTACAGTGTACTCAGATAAATAAAATAAATAAATCTTTAAAAACAAAAAAACAAAAAACCCAAAATGTTAACGGGGCTGGTGAGATGGCACAGTGGTTAAGAGCACTGGTTGTTCTTTCAGAGGATCTGAGTTCAATTCCCAGCAATGGCATGGTGGTTCACGACCATCTCTAAGGGCAACTTCATTTCTTTAGTTTGTTGTTCAAGACCAGGGCTTCCTTTGTAGCTCTGGCTGTCCTGGAACTCGCTCTGTAGACCAGGCTAGCCTCAAAGTTACACAGATTGGCCTGCTTCTGCCTTCCCAGTGCTGGGATTAAAGGCACCACCACACATGCCAGACGCAATAATAACACTTTTTTTAAAAAAGAGATTTTTATTATTTTATTTATATGAGTACACTGTAGCTGTCTTCAGACACACCAGAAGAGGGCATCAGAACCAATTACAGGTGGCTGTGAGCTACCACGTGGTTGCTGGGAATTGAACTCAGGACCTCTGGAAGGGCAGTCGGTGCTCTTAACACTGAGCCATTTCTCCAGCCCCAACAATAAGGCTTTTTAAGGTTCTTCCTTATCTTTTTAGTTCATATACATTATCATCATGTGGTTATGCCACCTATGACCTAGTGAAGGGCATTCTGGTTGCTTCCCAGTTTGAGTATTATAAGCATTAATGTGCAGAATTCTCTGAGAAATTATTTTCAACTTTTATATAAATCAAGAAGTACAATTGCCCTTTAATCTCAGTATTTGGGAGGCAGGAGTAGGCAGATCTCTGGTCTATAGAGTGAGTTCCAGGACAGCCAGGGCTACACAGAGAAACCCTGACTGAAAAACATACATTTGTGCTTCAACAGCACAACTGGTTTTCAAAAGTACAATTGGTATACTATATGTAAAAGGATGCTTAGTTTTGTAAGAAACATTTATATTGTATCCAAAGTGTCTACATCATTTTGCATTCCCACCAGAAATGAATGACCACTCCTGCTGTACTATGTTAAGTGTGTAGCTTTTCGTGAGGGTTTTTTGTTATGTGTTTTGAGTCAAGGTTTCACTATGTCACTCTAGCTGGGCTGATAGTATATGTGTAGCCCAGGCTGGTCTCAAATTGGTAGCAAGTCTTCTGCCTTAGCCTCCAGATTTTAAGTGTACACAAGCACAATGCCCAGCTCAGCATCTTTCTACATGCTTATTTGACATAGCATAATAATTCTACTCAGACCTTTTTGCCTACCTTTTAAAAATTATGTTTTATGAGCTTTTTACATGTTTTAGATATCCTTTGTTTGTTTGTTTTTCGAGATAGGGTTTCTCTGTATAGCTCTGGCTGTCCTGGAATTCATTCTGTAGACCAGGCCTGCCTCTGCCTCCCAAGTGCTAGCATTAAAGGCCTGCGCCACCACCGCCTGGCTTCTTTTTTTAAAGATTTATTTACTTTATGCATATGAGTATACTGTTGCTGTCTTCAGACACACCAGGAAAGAACACTGGATCCCATTAGAGATGGTTGTAAACCACCATGTGGTTGCTGGGAATTCAACTCAGGACCTCTGGAAGAACAGTCAGTGCTCTTAACCGCTAAGCCATCTCTCCAGCCCCTGTTTTAGATATCCTTAATGAGTTGGGTTTTGTTGGTTGGTTGGTTGGTTTGATTTTTTGAGACAGTCTTCTCTATGTAGCCCTGGAAGGCCTGGAACACTCTGTAGAATAGGCTGGCCTTAAATTCAGAAATCTATTCGCTTTTGCCTCCCGAGTGCTGGGATTAAAAGTGAATACCATCTAGTGAGATCTTTCTCAAGTATTTTCCTATGATCCATAAAGTTTATCTACCTGTTTGTTTATATTTATTTTTGAAGTACTGAAATCAAACTCCGGTCCTTGCAAACAGCTAGACAAGCATCCCTAATACTGAGCTCCAATTTTTTTTTTTTTTTTTTTTTTGGTTTTTGGAGGCAGGGTTTCTCTGTAGCCTTGGCTGTCCTGGAACTCACTCTGTAGACCAGGCTCGCCTCGAACTCAGAAATCCGCCTAATCTTAACTACAGCACCCACTGAAATGTTTTTCATCATTAAAGTATATTTTCACAAACATCATGCAAACAAAATTGTATTTCATAAAGCCTTTGAGTGTGCCATGACGTTTTGAAAGAATCAACCAAGCTGTTTTAATTATTCCTTTCTTTTATTGCTAAATTCTATGGCTATAACCAAATTTTATCCATTCACTGGAGACATCTGGAATGTATGCTGTCAGCAACTTGAATGAAACTACTATAAACACTAACCCTACAGCTTTTTCTCTGAATGTATTATTCTTTTCCTGGAGTACAAACCTAGAACTGAAACTTTTGAGTCATTTGAATTTCTCATTAATCTTCTGAAAAACTGCCAAGCTATTTTTAAAACCAGCAGTGCTTTATATACTGTTACTCCATCCTGTGTTCCCATCCCAATACCACAGAGTAAATAGAATATCAAAGTATGAGGCAGATTAAATACAAATTTTCATTATTTTTTGGAGGGTTTTTAAGAATTAGAATTCTAGGGCTGGAGAGATGACTCAGCAGTTAAGAGCAGGGGCTGCTCTTCCAGAGGTTCTGAGTTCAATTCCCAGCAACCACATGGTGGCAACCATCTGTAATGGGATCCGATGCCCTCTTCTGGTGTGTCTAAAAACAGTGACAGTGTACTCACATACATACATAAAAATAAATAAATGAATCTTTTTTTTGGGGGAGGGGGGGTTTGAGACAGGGTTCTCTGTGTAGCCCTGGCTGGCCTCAAACTCAGAAATCTACCTGCCTCTGCCTCCCAAGTGCTGGGATTAAAGGTGTGAGCCACCACCGCCGGGTTGGGAAAGGGAGGTAGAAATGGGGAAGGAGGTGATGTGTTTAGAAACAATAAATATCCTGAATGTTTTAAGATGACCCAATAAATTTTACAACCATGTAGCAGAATAGGAACTACCATCACATAAAAGCTCTGACAGATAAACCCACCTAGTTTGGCAGTCACAAGTTAGGCAGAAATGACTTATACTGGAACTTATACTGGCTATAATATCAGAGCCACAAATCATAATAGTCACAGTTCCCTTGGCCACCTGAGTTCTATGCTGTTTTGGAAGTTTTGTTAGAAATTCTTTAGCTCCTGATGCTATTAGCTCTTGTAAAAAAGAGACTGATTCTTGATTCTTTAGTTAATTTTGATGGTCTGTACTTTGAAAAAAATTAATTTCTCCAAGTCACAAATTTTTTAGACCATACAATTATTCATGGTATCTCAATAGTATATAAACATCTGTAAAATTTTCTCTAAAATTTTTTCTCTTTTACTCCTGATCTCTGATGCCCATTAAAATTTCACAGCACACAAAAGACAACATGAACAAATTTGGTATCTTACCATTACAATAAAAATGAAAATATCTGCTGCACAGTAAAGTCACAGCCACCCCAACATCACAGCATAAGGCATTACTTGGATTTGTAGAAATGCTGGTATGAGCAAATCTATATTGCCAGGTACATAAAAATATAGCACATACAATTCTGAATTATGTACAACACACAGTACTTGACAATGGCAATAAACTATGGCACTACAGGCTTATGTATACTATATAATATTCTATTTTAACATATACTCCTATTTAGAGGGGAAATATATGTTTATCTCTGTGTATGTACAGGTATATATGTATACATACTGGGCACAATAGACCATGCCTAGTATTTAGAAAGCCGAGGCAGGATGACAAGTGACAGCCTAAGACAAAAAAAGGTTTACACAGTAAGTTTCGGGACAGCTAGAGCTGCATAGTGAGACCCTGCCTCAAAAACACAACCACCCAAACACCCAATGAAGGAAGGAAGAAAGGAAGGAAGGAAGGAAAGAAGAAAGGAAGGAAGGAAAGAAGAAAGGAAGCAAAGAAGGAAGGAAGGAAATATGAGTCATGTATACTGGCCTATAAGCACCATCTATAGTGTTCATACAATGGCAAAAATTATCTACTGGGGCCCAGCAGTAGTTGTGCATGCCTTTAATCTCAGCTCCCTGGAAGACAGAGGCAAGACAATCTCTTGAGTTTGAGGCCAGTTTGGTCTACAGAAACAGTTCAAGAAAACCAGGGCACAGAGAATCCCTGTCTGGAAAAAACAAACAATAACCCCCAATAAAGGCACTACCTAGGGTCAGGCGTTATGGTATCCCTATAATCCCAGCATTTAAGAGACTGGTAGAAAAACAGCAAGTTTGAAGTTGGGCAGTGCTCACACCTTTAATCCCAGCACTTGGGAGGCAGAGGCAGGCAGATTTCTGAGTTGGAGGCCAGCCTGGTCTACAGAGTGAGTTCCAGGACAGCCAGGATGGCCAGGACTATACAGAGAAACCCTGTCTCGAAAAACAAAAAACAAAAAAGCAAGTTTGAAGCCAACCTAAGCCACTTAGTTCTCCTAAGTATTCTATTTTAAATAAATATATAAATAAACAGCCCCCCCCAAAGCAAACAAAACAAAACAAAGCAAAGCAAAACAAAACAAAACAAAACAAACAAACAAAAAAAACAGGGTAGAGAGATGGCTCAGTGGGTTAGGAGTGGTTCCTGTTCTTCCAGCGGATCTGAGTTCAGTTCCCAGCACCCACATCAGGTGGTTTTCAAGTGCCTGTAATTTTGGGTCCACAGAGATTCAATATCCTCTTCTAGAATCTATGGGCACTTCACAGACCAAATACACATAATTAAAAATTAATCTTTTAAATAAAACTAAACAAAAACATAGTTTAGTAGTACATACCCTTTTTTAAAGGCCTCTTTTTATTATTTTTAATTATTTATATATGTATGTTTATTTGTGTGGGATATTGTAAGTGCTCAAGGAGGCTTTAGATTTTTCCCTGGAGCTCAGTTACAGGTAGGTTACAGGAGCTGCCCCAAATGGGTCCTGGGAATCCAAGTCCTCTGGAAGAACAGTACAAGGTCTTTTAAATCTATTGTATGTGTTTGAGTATTTTCCCTGCTTAAGTACCATGTGTATTTTTTAGGGCCCAGAGGTCAGACTGTGGCATAGAATGCCAGGAATTGGAGTTACCAATAGTTGTGAACCACCATGTAGGTGGTAATAAATGAACCAGGTCCTCTGTAGGAGCAACAAATGCTCCTAACTGCTAAGTCATGTCTCTAGCCTCAGTAGCCCACTCCTTTAATTCCAGCACTCAGTAAGATGCAAAAGGATCTCTAAATTTAAGTCCAGCCTGGTCTACTAGGTTGTTCCAAACCAGCCAAGATTACCCAGTGAACTGCTGTCTCAAAAAAGTACATGATATTGGAGCTGGAGAGATAAAATGCTTGCTACACAAGCCTGAGACTCTGAGTTTAATCTATACAACTGACTTCCTTTGCCACGTTGTCCCCTAACCTCCACATGCACACTATGTCAAATACGTAGACTAAATACAAACAAATAAAGCCAGGCACAGCAGTACACATTTACAAATCCACTACTACAGAGGTGGGAGACAGGGAAACAGGAGGAACCCTAGAACTCAATGGGCAGCCAGTCTAGCCAAAACTACAAGCCCCAGGCTCAATAAGAGACTTGTCTCAGCTAGGGTTCCCAGAATTAGAGAGGCAGAGGCAAGCAGACCTCTGTGAGTTCAAGGCCAGCCTGCTCTACATAGAAAAACCCTGTCTCAAAACAAACAGGGGAGAAGGAAACTCTTCTCTCTGAAATGAGATAGATGCAGGTGTTACACAACTTTAAACTCAGCACTCAGGAGGCAGAGGAAGGGTACACAGTAAGGACAGAAACAGACAGACGGCAGTGATGCAAGCTCTTAATCCCGGCACTAGGGAGACAGAGGCCAACATACCAGGACTACATAGTAAAACCCTCTCTATTTAAAAATAAATAGTAAGATAGAGAGCAGTAGAGAAAGATTGTTGACATCAACCTCTGGATTACATGTATACTATGAGTAATGACACTTGAATGCATAAAAGAATAAAAAAATTAAATATACTTAGTATAACAATTTTAGCACTTTTAAAAATTAATGATATTCTTAAGTAAAACTGCGTGGGTTTTTTTGTACCTACTAGTATAGTGGTTCTAAACCTTCCTAGTGCTTTGACCCTTTAATACAATTCCTCATGTTGTGGTAACACCCCCAACCTAACTGTAATCTCGCTACTGCTACGAATTGTAATGTAAAAATATCTGTATTTTCTGGTAGCCTTAGTCGACCAATGTAGAAGGGTCCTTTGACCCCCAAAGGGGCAAAAATCTACATGTTGAGAATATCTGGACTAGTATGAAACAGAAATTAATACATAGGTTAATGCATAGGTTGGTCGTATTATTTTATCCATTACTAGGTTTACAAAGTAAATACAAGGGCTGGACAGATGGCTCACTGGGTAAGAGCAGCGACTGCTCTTCCAAAGGGCCTGAGTTCAAATTCCAGCAACCACATGGTGGCTCACAACCATCCATAATGAGATCCAACGCCCTCTTCTGGTGTGTCTGAAGGCAGCTACAGTGTACTTACATATAATAATAAATAAATCTTTAAAAAAAAAACAAAAAACAAAAAACAAAAACAAAGTAAATACAAGTACACAGTCAAAAGGGCTAGTGATGAGCCAGACATGATGGCATACACACTTGTATTCCTAGCACTTAGGACTCTGAGGTAGGAGAAGCAAGACTGAGTACCTGAATACAATGAGAGTGTACCTTAAAATGTACATGAAGGGGGTGGAGAGAAGTCTTAGCAGGTAAAGAGACTTGTTGCTCTGGCTTGTTAGTACCTGGGTTTGGTTCCCAGCACCCACAGGGTGGCTCACAAGCATTCTTAACTCTAGTTCCAGAGGATCTAGTACCCTTTTCTGACCTTTACAGGAACCAGGCATGCATATGGTGGGTATATATACATACATGTAGACAAAATATCACAAACGTAATTTTCAAATGGCAAATGACATAAAAATTAGCCAAGTGGTGGTGGCAGAAGTCTCTGATCCCAGCACTTGGGAGGCAGAGGCAGGCTGATTTCTGAGTTCAAGGCCAGCCTGGTCTATGGAGTGAGTTCCAGGATAGCCATGGCTACACAGAGAAACCCTGTCTCAAAAACACCAAAAACAAAAAACCCAAAAACCATAAACAAACAAATAAGCAAATGAATAATAAATATTTAATAAGAACACTACCTTGGTTATACAAAATAATTACATAAAATAAGCTGTCAGAAAATTCCCCTTTCCCCAAGGTTGAAAGGGGAAAAGGTGGGGGTGGGGGGGTGCTACAATTACAAAACTTACTGGTAGCAACAAGAATATTAGCTGCGGATGCTTAAGCTTTGTAAAATGGCCAGGTGTAGCACACTTTTAATCCCGCCATTCTATAAGCAGATCTTTGAATTTAAGGCCATCCTGGCCTTTTTAAAAGCCAAATGTGGCTACACATACCAGTAACCCCAAACACTGTGGGGGGGGGGGGGGCCAAAGACAGGATTATTGAGGTGTGGCTCTAAAGTCAATGAGACCCTGTCTCAAAGGAATTAAGTGAGGGCCTGATAGAACAAGACACTTGACACTCTTCTTTCCCTTCCCTGTGAACATATATGCGGCACAAAGAAAGCAAAGAGAGAGGCTGGCCAGAGGCTCAGATTCCCAGGAAAAAGCACAGGAATGTGTTCCAGCATGGGGAGAGAGGCTGTCTAGCTCAAACAATGTCAGTGAGAAAGCCATGTCTCAAAGAACTAAAACAATTGAGGAAAACACTCAACATCAACCTTTACCATGTGCGTGCGTGCGCGCACACACACACACACACACACACACACACACACACACATGCACGCACACACACACACATACATACATACCACACACATAAAACACACAAAAGAAAAAAGTGAGGCTGGAGAGATGGCTCAGTGGTTAAGAATACTTGGTGTTCTTGCTCAGAGGACCCAAGTTCAGTTCCCAGTACCAACATGGTGGCCCACAACTGACTTCAAGTCCAGAAGATCTGGTACCCTCTTCTGGTTTTGCAGGTACTGAATGCATGTGGTACACTCATACATGCAGGAAAAGCATGTAAAACAAAAATAAATCTTTTTTAAAAGATGAAAAAGAAAGCTGGATACAGTACAGCTCACTGGCAGAGCACAGCCTAGAATGTAGGAGACTCTGGGTTGTTATCCTACACAACACAAAAAAATGAAATGAAAAACTACAGAGAAAATATCTGCATATCATAAATCTAATAAGAATCTTGCATTGGGCCGGGCGGTGGTGGCGCACGCCTTTAATCCCAGCGCTTGGGAGGCAGAGGCAGGTGATTTCTGAGTTTGAGGCCAGCCTGGTCTACAGAGTGAGTTCCAGGACAAAAAAAAAAAAGATACACAACAGTATAGCTGAATCGGGAGGAACCCTTGAGTTCAGGACAAGCTTTGGCAAGGTTTAAAAAAACAGTCCACAAATGTATATATAGCTTAATGATAAAAGTGCTTGACCAACATGCACAAGGTGGTCTAAGAACTTCAAACAAAAAAACAAAATAGCCAGGTACATATTAGGTTAAGTCTATCTTATGGAAACTACCCTGGGCTACATCTATCCCCCAATCAAAAAAATTTTAAGGGCTAGAGAGATGGCTCAGCAGTTAAGAGCACTGACTGCTCTTCCAGAGGTCCTGAGTTCAATTCCCAGCAACCACATGGTGGCTCACAACCATCTGGAATGGGGTCTGATGTACTCTTCTGTTGTGTGTCTAAAGACAGCTACAGTGTACTCATATAAATAAAAATAAATAAATCTTTAGAAAGTTTACTTCTTTAAGCTGCCTATGATGTCACCTATCTATAGTCTCAGAACTCAGGAGGCAGTGGCAACAAGAGGTTTGGGAGGTTGAGCAAAATTCAAGGCCAGCCTGGTCTACATAGTGAGTTCCAGACCAGCAAGAGCTACATACTAAGGCCCTCCTGTCTCAAAAAAGAAAAAAGAAAGAAGCCAGGCGGTAGTGGCACATGCCTTTAATCCCAGCACTTGGGAGGCAGAGGCAGGTGGATTTCTGAGTTCGAGGCCAGCCTAGTCTACAGAGTGAGCTATACAGAGAAACCCTGTCTCGAAAAACCAAAAAAAAAAGAAAGGAAATCAAAAGAATAGTTTTTGTACTAGTGAGGTGTCTCAGAGCACTGGCTGTTCTTCCAAAGGACCCTGGGTCAATTCCTAGCACCCACATGGCAGCAACTGTCTGTAACTCCAGTTCCAAGGAATCGACACCCTCACACAGATATGGGCAAGCAAAATACTAATGCACATAAAAAAAAATTTAAAGAATCAAAGAAAATATTTAAATACGCTTTAAACATATAATTGGAAAATATCAAGATGAAGTGGTGGCACAGATCACTGCAGATTTGAGGTCAGCTAGCTAGCTAGTTTAGGCTATAAAGTTAAGAGCCCGTCTCAAGAGTGGGTATGGTGGTATCCCAGCACTTGGGAGGCAGAGGCAGGTGCCCAAGTTCAAGCCCAGCCTGGTCTACAGAGCAAGTTCTAGGACAGCCAGGGCTACACAGAGAAACCCTGTCTCAAAAAACAAAAACAAACAAAAAAAGGATTGCCTGACTTTAAGGACAGCCTAGCCTGAACTACAGAATGCCCTGTCTCAAACAAACTCCTAAATGAAGAAAATACACAAAATCAGGAAAATTGCTAACTAAAACTGCTGTGAGACTCCACATCACTCCAATCAAAAAGGCCAGCCCAAAAACAAAACAACAACAACAAAAAAAAGCTAAGTTCAATTCCCAGCATTCCCAGTAACCATGTTACTCCAGTTCAAGGTTCTTAGGTCTCTTCATACACATGGTACACCAACATGCATGCAGTCAGAACATCTATACACACAAAAAATGAACCTTAAAAGAAACGCTGGCCAAGAGTGCTGGAGCAGGCCTTAATCCCAGCACTGGGGATATAGAGATAGGCAGAGTCAGTAAGTTTCAAACCAACCAGAGTGACATCATGAGACCCTGACTAAAGACAAAAAATGCTGGAAAGGATGTGAGAAGAGAAGAAACCTAACTCAAATCTGCTGGTAGAAATGTAAACAAATGCAGCCACTATGGAATTCTTCAAAAACTGAAAAGAATTTTTGATGACCCAGCTACCCCACTGCTAGGTACATATGTATAAACTTAAATTTACACACCAGAGATACTTGCACTCCCTGTGCTATTCACAATAGGCAGGAATGGAACCAATCCAGATGCCCATCAACAAATGAATGAAGTGGTAGAACACGTCTGTAATTCCTTCACTGGGGAGGCAAAGACAAGGAGGTCTCTGTGAGGCCACCCTGGTCCAGCTCAGCAGTGAGTACACGCAGCATATGCAGTCAATAAATCTTCATATTTCTTACTGGGGCTGGGAATGGTGAAATCACTTTTGCTTTTTTGTTTTTTGTCTTTTTGAGATAGGGTTTCACACTATGTACTCTGCCTGGCCTGGAACTCACTCTATGGGCAGACTGCCCTCACACTGCCTACCTCTCTCTGTCTCCTGGAGTGCTGGGATTACAGTAGTGTACTCTTGCAGCCATGATGATTAGTATGTTTATATGTAAGGAGACTGAAACTCCAAGTGTCCCATTCTGAAACTGGCCCACTCAGAGCTGAGGTTTAGTTCAGTGACAGAGCACACACTTACAATAGATAAGACCCCCAATTCAACACTCACCACATCCTCCCACTACAAAGCTAGCTTTCAGACCTGCTACAGAACCACATGATTTTCTTTCCAACACATCTCCCTCAAGTTTGGAATCTATAAACACTCAAATAATGAAAATAAGACACCAGGCAAATTTTATGAAGTTGTTACTCTACCTATGAATTGCTGAAATGTTTACGGTGCAGAAAAGAGTAGCAGTAATGGAAGTCATATTCTCCAACATGCTGACAAGCTTCTGTATCTATAACTGTTTCGTAGTGGGAAAAGTATGTCACCAAAGAACACGAGCAAGCTGAAACCTTAAACCTAGACCACACTTAAGAACAAAGATAAAATCCTTAAGTACTATAACTAATCAAGGAGAGGTGTGTCGGGCTCAGTGGATAGAGGCAGCTGACAGCTTCAGAAGCCACATGGTAGAAGGAGAATGCCAACTCCTGTCATTTGTCCTCTGACCTCTACACACACCCATAACATAAAGAATGTTTTTATACTGACCATTTAACTTCAACACTATTTTACCTAAAATCTAAAAATAGAAGTAAAATACCAAATTTATTATCTATAACCTCAAGAGTATTACATAAATACATTCCTACAAATTTATAATTAAAACTTTCAATAAATCTTTGTTGGAGTTATGAAATGTTACTGATATACAAAAGTTTGAGCTTAGCAATAATCAAACCAAACAAACAAAAAAGTAATGAGAGAAGAAAAATGGACTTTTTGTTACTTAGAAAGCTCTAAAAAAGCAAGGTTAGTAAAAATATTATTAAAGGTTTAGGTCAAGATAAAACTGTGATGACAGTGTCTGAAGACAGATACAATGTACTCACATACATACAATAAATAAATAAAACCTTAAAAAAACTGTGATGACAAAATTAGTCATTTCTTTTTTTTTTTTTTTTGGTTTTTTTTGAGACAAGGTTTCTCTGTAGACCAGGCTGGCCTCGAACTCAGAAATTCACCTGCCTCTGCCTCCCAAGTGCTGGGATTAAAGGAGTACACCACCACGGCTCGGCGTCATTTCATATTTTTACCAACCAAAGAATGGAATGAGAACTAACTTTTTAGCTTCATTAATTTATTTTCTTTCCTTTTTTTTGTTTGGTTTGGTTTGGTTTTAGTTTTCCCCAGGATTTCTCTGTGTAGCCCTGGCCCTGGCTATCCTAAAACTCAGGCTGGAGACCAGGCTGGCCTTGAACTGGGAAATGCACCTGCCTCTGTCTCCCAAGTGCTGTGTACCACCACAGCCAAATTACTTATTCTAATGCAATGTGATGTAAACCAACTTCTTCCCAGGACTAGGAAAAAGGTGTCAAAAATGTTCTCCAAATCTTTATAGTAAATAAACTAAATACAGCACTTCAAATTTTGGCTCAAACACAAATCTGTACAGTATATTGCCTTTTACTGGGTAAGGAAATGAATTAAAAATGCACAAATACTGAATAGTAACAAAAGGTGGGTCCCAAATGCAATTAAGATTAGAAAAGAAAAAAATGCCACCAGGGAAACAATTAAAGTGTTTTCTTTTAACGGTCACTAAGTGCTTTGTTTGGGTTAAACATTCATAGGCAAAAAGCTGCCTGCATTATGTCAAGAGTGTTCATGAAAGTTTTGCTCCCAAGAGGTGTATGTAACCACTGTGGCTTGGTTCCTGTCTTCCAAAGCTCCCAAAATCCCTCTCGTATAGAAACTACTTTAAAGCATTCCTGACAGTCCTTACACATGTGAACACACACTTTCCTGACTTTCATTCTCAATCCAAGAAGGTAATCCAACATCTCCCTTATTTACTCCAGAAAGACCACAAGGATTAAAACCAAATATCAACGCTTACTTTCTGTAGAAAGACAGACATACAGAAAGAAGGAAACAGATAGACAGACAATGTGTCCTAATAGATGGCTCGGCGGTTAAACCACCTACTGCAACCTAAACTCAAGACTCATTTGTGGAAAAGCATTCTCCAGGAAAACTGTCCTCAGACATACTAAGAGAGCTTAAGCGAGGGCTCGCGCTTGCGAGCGTGTTCCCTCCCTCCCCCACCACCACACACGCACTCAAGCACGCACGCATACACTAACAATTCTTTAATTTAAGAAAGAAAAGAAAAAAAGCATAGGAACTCTATGTCGGCCACGTGTGATGCTCCAGGTCTGTAATCCCATCACTCGGGAAGTAGAAGCAAGAGGATCCAAGAGTAAGGCCAGGTCAGCTACATAGGAAGTGAGTTGCTTGCCTGGGTTACAGCCGAGTCTAGTGGGGCTCAGGCTCATCATCCCCAATGTCTGGGACAATAAGCCAGGATGACTAATAAGCCGCTGAGTTGGAAACTTAGGCTATACACTGAAACCTTGTATCAATAGAAAAAAATCAAAACAAACCAAACAAAAAAGGGACCGCTAGCCCAGGCAGGTGGAAGACTGGAAATTCTAGGTGAACATAGGCAATACAACTAGGCCAGTCTCAAAAGAAACTGGGGGAGGAGAGGAAGGGGGAGAAGGAGGGGAAGGGGGAGGGGAGAAGGAGGGGGAAGAGAGGGGGCGGGGGAGAGAGGGGGCGGGGGAGGGAGAGACTGACTTTCTAGTACCATAAATATCTAGATGCCAGGAGGCCTTTGTTTTTTCTCCTATCCAGAGACCAGAATTTAATTTCCAGTTGGAAATGGAGAATCAATGCTTAATGGGATATTTGTATGCAGCCACATAGGAATAAAACTCGTGCAAAAGAGCAAGACTCTGCCTTTCTCCCGCCCCCTGCACGGACCTCGATTCTCGAAAGCACCCAGACTGTATCTCCAGCTCTTTCTCGGGATTGCCAGGAACTTCTCCAGCCCCTTTGTAGGCAGCCCTCAAAGCCGTACTGGATTCCACTCCCCTCTCCTCCCAACGCGCTTCCTTCCTCCGAACTTCGCGTCGCTGCGGCCGGCCTCGCTGTCCCAGCTGGGCCTAGGTGGCCTCACGGCCTCCTCCGCATAGTCCCTCCGCTGGGACTCCCGCCAGCCGCGGCCGGCCCGGCAAATGTCCGTCCTCCTCTCTCCCGCGACCTGTCCCCTCCGGACCCCCGAAGCACGCAACGGCCGGGCCCGAAAATGGCGGAGCGCGACCGCCCGCGGCCCTCCCAGGTTCCACGGCGGACTTACCGTGGGGGGCCAGGAGGAGCTCCTAACTGCGAGCGCAGCGTCCTTAGGCGCCGCAGGGAATGTCTCTCCCGTCTGGTCCTCTTCCCTTCTCCCCACTCTCAATTCCTCTCCTTCAAAGATGCGGCCGCCATCTTCCCCGAGGAGCCACCGAGCGTGCGCCTGTGCGTCATCACGGCCTCACGGCGCGACGCCCCGCGCGCCTGTGCCGCAGGTCTACCGTAGGGCTCAAATAGAGCATGCGCGCAGGTGAGGGGTGGGGCTTGGACACCGGCGCCCGGAGATTTGAGTTCGTCTTGGTAGCTGAAGGAGCTATTTTAACGCAGGGACCTTTCCCCTTACTTTCCTCACCGCGTGAGCCGCCCTGCACGTTCTCAGAACATCCCATTTCACAAAACTAAATAAGATACTTGTTAAAGCCGCGTATGGTGGCTCACGCTTGTAATCCGAGTACTTAAGAGTCTGAGACAGGAGGATTACCGGGAGTTCGAAGGTCTATCTCGAACAGCCAGCCCATAAGCAGGTGAGATGGTTTATCCAGTAAAGGAGCCTGACTATCTTAGCTTGATCCCCAGCCCTACATGGTGAGAAAGAAATACAAATTCTCCCGACCACTGTACTGTTCCTTATTGTGCACACATACACAAAATAGATATTATAAGAAGGGATGTGGACTGCCGGGCAGTGGTGGCGCACACCTTAAATCATCTCTGCATTTGGGAGGCAGAGGCAAGGCGGATTTCTGAGTTCGAGGCCAGCCTGGTCTACACAGTGAGTTCCAGGACAGCCAAGGCGACACAGAGAATCCCTGTCTCAAAA
>NW_022196895.1:27744477-27779540 GCF_008632895.1 Mastomys coucha | reverse complement strand
TTTTTTTTTTAAGATTTATTTATTTACTTCATGTATGTGAGTACACTGTCCCTGTCTTCAAACACACCAGAAGAAGGTATTGGATCTCCATTACAGAGCCACCATGTGGTTGCTGGGAATTGAACTCAGGACCTCTGGAAGAGCAGTCTGTGCTCTCAACTGCTGAGCCATCTCTCCAGCCCCGGAATTTCTTATTTTGTAAAAAGGGTGTACCACACCTTTCACTTTTGCAGCTCACATGACCTAGATGGCCTGGGTCTTTAATGCAAGAATTAAATAGTGAGCAAGACTCTTGCAGAGGACTTGAGTCTCCCTTGTAACCCTGACTGGCCTGGAATTCAATATGAGACAAGGTAGGCCTCAAACTCAGAGAGCCACCTGCCTCCACCTCCTAAATGCTGGAATTAAAGACATGCCCATACCCAGCCTTAAATGGTTTTATGTGTGAAAAAATATATATAAGGAGAAAATGATTGAGGAAGACACCTTTTACCTCCACCAGACAGCTGAGAGCCACCATAAGGTTGCCAGGAGTTGAACTCCGGACCTTTAGTAGAGCGGTCGAGGCTCTTAATCGCTGAGCCATCTCTCCAGCACGACATGTTTTACCTGCATGAATTTATGTACACTGTTGGCATGCCTGGTGTTGGAGGAACAGCAGAAGAGAGCACCGGATTCCCTGGAACTTCAGTTATAGGTGCTCTGAACTGCTGTATATGGGCTGAGAATTTAATACAGGCCCAGCACTTACAAAGCAGCGAGCAAGTGCTCTTCACCGCCATACCATCTCTCTAACTCCACTATCCTCTGTAAGAACAAAAAGTGGTATTAGTGAGTCTTCTCTATAGCCCCAACTGAGGGACTTTTATTTGGTGTGGCTTATTGTTATTTTATTCTTGGGGTTTTTTTGTTTTGTTTTGTTTTGTTTGTTTGTTTTTCAAGACAAGGTTTCTCTGTGTAGTCCTGGCTGTCCTGAACTCACTCTGTACACCAGGCTGGCCTCGAACTCAGAAATCTGCCTGCCTCTGCCTCCCAAGTGCTGGGATTAAAGGCATGTGCAGGACCTTCGGAAGAGCAGTCAGTGCTCTTACCCGCTGAGCCATCTCGCCAGCCCCTGGTTTTGTTTTTGAGACAGGGTCTATGTATTCCTGGATGTCTTGGAACTCACTATAAGAGCACTGATTGCTCCTCCAGAGGTTCTGAGTTCAAATCCCAGCAACCACATGGTGGCTCACAACCATCTGTAATGGGATCCAATGCCCTCTTCTGGTGTGTCTGAAGACAGCTGCTATGTACTCATACACATAAAATAAATAATTCTTTAAAAAAAAAAAAAGAATTTTTGTTTTATGTGCAGGTGTTCCACCTGCATAAGTCTGTGTGCCACTTGCATGCAGTGCCCACAGAGACCAGAAGGGGTGTAAGACCCCTGAAACTGGAGTTTAAAATGGTTTAGGCACAAGGTAGGTGATGGGAATCAAAAACCCAGATCCCCTGGAAGCAGCAGCTGGTATTAATTGTTGAGCCATCTCTCCAACTCAGGTTATTAATTCATGTCTAATCAGCAAGGGGTAATTTGTGCTAGTTAGGTTTTCTTGTCAACTTCACATAGATTAGTCATCTAGGAAGAAGGAACCACAATTGGAAAAAAATGCCTCCATCTGATCGGCTTGCAGGCAAATCTATGGAGGCCTTTTTTCATGATTAATGATTGATGGGGAAGCACCCAGCCCACTCTGCGCAGCGTCACACCTGGGCAGGTTGTACTGCTACATAAGAACCAAGCCTTACACAGGATCCTCACAGCGCTCATGTTTCAGATCCTAATCATTAACCCCACTTTGTTCTATTTTTAGAAGGTACTTTTTTTAAAATTTTTTTATTTTTTGGTTTCTTGAGATAAGGTTTCTCTGTATAACACTGGCTGTCCTAGAACTCACTCTGTAGACCAGGCTGGCCATGAACTCAGAAATCCGCCTGCCTCTGCCTCCCAAGTGCTGGGGGCATGTGCCACCACTCCCCAGCAAGGAGGGTACTGTTTAAGGCAGGGTCTCACTTTGTAGCTCTGGCTCACCTGGAACTCACAGAAATTCACCTGCCTCTGCTTTCCAGGTGCTACCTTTATTAGACATCTTATACAGGTTCAAATACATAATACTAAAGTTTTCTAGACTATCTGACCACAGGGGTGACTTTTTCTTTGGGACAGGATCTCATGTAGTCCAGGCTTGCCTTTAATTTGCTATGTAGCTAAGGATGGCTGAGCTCCTGATTTTGTGCCTATATCCCAAGTACTGAGATTACAACTTTACAAATGGCTATTTCATGGCTGGGGCTGTAACTTGGCTGGTAGAACATTTCCCTTGCATGCAAGAGTCACTGGGTTCAACCTCCAGGGAACTAGGAATGGTGGCATGATCTCAGCAGTCTAAAGTTGGAGGAGGATCAGAAAGAAGAGGGCCAGCATAGACCATATTTTTAAAAAAGACTATTTCATACTCTCTTCTATCACACCTCTTTCTGGTAATGATTGTATTATTGCACCAGCACCACAAAGATTATGAAATGATTGGCCAGGTATGTTCTTTTATAATCCCAACACTCAGGAAACAGGTTGACTGCTATTAACTCTAGACCTTGTCTAAAAACAAAACCAAACCAAACCAGGCAGGCAGGGATTGTGGCACACGCCTTTATTTGCATCTAAATACAAACTCTCCTTTGGCTGGATAGCCCAGTAGGTATCTAGGATCTGTAAATGGACCTTGTGATATTTGCTTTATGGGCTCAGTCTATCAATTGTCTATATGTGAGCACCCTCTCCACCTCCCTTGCATTCTTCCCTGCTCCTGCTGGCCTTCCCAGAAGCCACTGGGCCCCATTTCTTCTCATCACTTTGGAAAGTGAACTTCTTTGTTTCATTCTTGTAAGCACAGACAAGGAAACTGCAGTTCTGCCCCCTCACACAAGCGTCTTCCAGCTCCTCTACAGAGATGACCCAGTCTCTTCTGTAGCCACTCCTGCCTCGGGCCCATCACATTCTTCATTTTTGGTAAGCAGGGTCTTCTGACTCCACAGGCCTCCTCATCCACTCCTCCAGCCTCTAGAGAGCAGTCTAAGCAACTTCAACTCATCCTCCCCATCACTAATTGAAAACACCTGGCTTGCCGGGCAGTGGTGGCACACGCCTTTAATCCCAGCACTTGGGAGGCAGAGGCAGGTGGATTTCTGAGTTCAAGGCCAGCCTGCCTGGTCTACAGAGTGAATTCTAGAACAGCCAGGGCTATACAGAGAAACCCTGTCTTGAACCCCCCCCCCCAAAAAAAAAAGAAAAAAAAAAAACACCTGGCTTGTCTATTTCATTTTCTCCTGTTATATAGCGGTTTCCTCCAAGCTGGCTATGAGCACCACCATCTTGAATCACAGTAGCCTGTGATCCATTACAGGACTTCCTGAGATCTAGCCTGCTAACACCCCTTAATGGTAATCCTTCACAGGGCTCATGAGCTCTCTCCTTTCAAGCACTTTTTCCCCACTTTTTTCCCTTACTTTCCCTCCAGAAAGGAGGTAAAGGATGGGGGAGGGGGGTTGGGGAAGTCAAGAAGTTCAGTCTTGTATGCATGCATATATGCATGTATGCATGTATGTATGTTTGGCTGCCCTGGAACTCTCCATTCTATGCATAACATAGGCTGACTTCAAAAATCCAGAGGCTGGGATTTAAGATGTGAGGACAGTGGTCCTGATTTCTAGCATTGAGACAGGAGCACAATCACTCATTCCTTCCATATCAATAGCTGTCACTCCACATTGGACCAGAGGCTTGGATTAGGCAAATGAGGAGTCTTTAGTGTTTAGGTCTTCCAGTGTGGCCTATGAAGGAAAGATCTTAATTTGAAGATGACAATATGAACTCTTCAAGGCCACTTCACATACATTCTCCAAGACAGTCCCTTGTCGCCAAAATGAAGCATGTCTACCACAAGGCTAAGGACCTTAGAGGTTAAGTGCTCCCCATGGTGTGCTCCCCGCCCCCCCTCGTCAGGGCAGGCACAGGCAGAGTGGTGCCGAAGTTCTTTCAGTCAACTGTCTCTCATTCTTTAAACATTGCAAGGTGTCTGGGTGACTGGCTCAGTAAGTAAAAGCACTGGCTGGGCATGAAGACCTGAGTCTGTACCATTAGCACCACAGCTAAAGAAAAGGCTGCCGTGTTCCAGCTGGACATGCTTCAAGCCCCAAGGCAGGAACACAAAGAGAAAGTGAAGACGGATTGTTGGGGTTTGGTCATCCAGCCTAGATCTAGGTTCAGTGAGACAGAGCCCATTTCAAAGGACAGAAATATATACACCCAATGTCCTCTGCTAGTCTCCTTACACAGATGCACACCCTTGCACATACAGATGTACAGCTCACAAACATAAACAAAAACAACTTCAGGGCTAGAATGTTGCTCAATGGTACAGCACTTTTCTTTTCTTTTTTTTTTAATTTATTTTATTTATGTGAGTACAGTGTAGCTGTCTTCAGACACACCAGAAAAGGGCATCCGATGTCATTACAGATGGTTGTGAGCCACCACGTGGTCGCTGGGATTTGAACTCAGGACCTTTGGAAGAGCAGTCAGTGCTCTTAACCGCTGAGCCATCTCTCCAGCCCAAGTACAGCACTTTTCTAGCATGTACAAGACTTTGGACAGAACTGACTCCTGCAAGTTATTCCCTAATCCCACACATGTACCATGGATCATGTACCCCTCAACATAAGCAAATACAATTCTTTAAAAAAAAAAAATCAAATAATGACAGTGTTCTGGTTTATCTCTCCTCTTTATAACCAAGTAAAAAATTCCTCCCCCATACAAGTTTTTTTATATATCATTTTAGCTTCAAAAACTACAAAATATATTGACATTAAGAATTGAAATATCAAGAATAACAACAACAAAAAAAACATGGGGTCCAAAAAAATCCACGGTATGAGATAGTCAACGAATGTTTTAACATCAGTCTACCTCACCAGTTCAGGACTGCAGCACACTTGACCATAGCAGCCCTTACAAGGCTGCAAGGAGAACAGTCGGTAATCATGGTCTAATGGTCACTGTGAAGATAGCACCTAGAGCATCCAGAGCCAGCCTTTCTTTCCTCTCCCAACAGCCAAGCGGTAAGTGTTGGCTCACACCTGCAGCCCCAGCACTTGGGAGGCTGAGGCAGGAGGACTGTTACGACTCTGAGAACTAGAGAGGCATTCTCTCTCAGTAAAGCAAAAACTACAGCAGAAGTGCCAGTGTCTTCTGAGGCAACACTCCTGCATGAGGCCCACCCAGGGTTCGGACTGTGGCACTGTCTGGCCATCAGTACTGGAAGCTGCGCTTTGTCTGGATATCATCAAGAATCTGCTGCAGTTCCTCATCTTCAAAACGCCCTTCCAGGCTGTAAAAAAAAAAAAAAAAAAAAAAAAAAAAAAAAAAAAAAAAAAAAAACAAGAAATTTAAGTGACTTAGCAACTGACACACTGTTTTTCAAAGGAGGTTCATCTCTGAGCAGCTCACTTAGCTCTACTACCTTTAAGTTTAAACTGAATTTCTTTTGACATTCCTTTATAGGAGCACTAAAAAGAAAGCTTCAACAGTCACACATGATTTAAATTTTTATTTGGTTGTTTTAGCCTGGCTTTTTTTTTGAGACAAGATCTCATTATGAAACCTGGGCTACCCTACAACTCACAGGGATCTGCCTGCCTCTACTGGGATTAAAAACACACACTGCCAGGCCCTGCAATGATTCAGTCTGTAGTCATTCACTTGTTGAGTGACTTAATGATTGTGTCCAATATCTGTTATTACCACAGCAGTGAATACAGGAATACCTTTTGGGTAATGGGAGTAGTCACATTGATATAGTTATATAGTTATATGCTCTGCTACTGCCCACAGTGTAGGAGAATTCTGCCTGTTTCTTATAATTCTCTGTGAGGTATTACAAGATCAAACTTAGAGCCTCACACACGAGGCAAAAATTCTACCATTGAGCTACATATTGCTAGCACCATTTTCCATTCCATATCCTTCCTGTGCTGTGGTATAAGACTATTATTCTCAGGGTTGCAAGATGCTTCAGCTAATAAAAGACTGTGTGCCACCAAACCTGAGTTGATCTGGGAACCTACCTAGTTAATGGAGAAACTTTCCACAGAACCTCATGTGCTTGATGTGACACTCATAGGCATACATGTGTACACTCATGTACACAAACAATTCATTGAAAAACCTCAAACTATCCTTTTATTATTTGTTTTGTTTTGTTTTGTTTTTCGAGACAGGGTTTCTCTGTATAGCCCTGGCTGTCCTGGAACTCACTCTGTAGACCAGGCTGGCCTCGAACTCAGAAGTCCTCCTGCCTCTGCCTCCCAAGTGCTGGGATTAAAGGCGTGCACCACCACTGCCAGGCTCAAACTGTTCTTAAGCCAGCAAGATTGTTCACACCTGTAATCCCAGCCCTTGACAGGTGAAAGCAAGACAATCAAGAATTCAAGGAGCCGGGCGGTCTCAAAAAACAAAAAAAAAAAAAGTAAGAATTCAAGGAAAGCCTTGGCTATCTGAGACTTGGTTTCTTGGCACCAAGAAACCACAAAACACCATTCAATGACATTCCTATTCAATGCTGGCATTCATCAACCCAAATTTTAAATGCACACAACTTTTAGATCTAGCCATTTGACTTACAGAAATCTATATAAAATAGACTGGTACTAACCTTGGAATCAGAGCTTTGGACTCCTCAGCAGTCTCCGGGCAAAGGTTGGCTAGACAGGCCAACTCAAACTTATGTAGCTTTTTCTGGAGAAGCAAGCTGATGATAGGGGAAAATAAAAACACAGAAAGACAGATTGAGAGAGGGACTGAAACAAGCACTTATGGGGGAAATAAGTAAGATCAAAACATATACTTGAATAAGTGTCACAGTGGAACCCGTTATGTGCAGTTATATGCTAATAAAAAACAAAAATTACATTCTCATTCAGTGCTGGTCAAATGCTAAACATTCATCAATAGCAAAAATGTTGAGAAAAAGAATTTATACTCGTTGATTATGGTTATGTGGGCATCAGAAGCCCCTTTGAAATCACTTCTTGTTCCTACCCCAGAAAAATCAAGAAGTTTCAGACAAAAAGAAAACTAATGAAAAACAGCAGACAGAGCCAAGAACCCTGAAGAGAGCACAGCAGGGTAAAGAGGCATATGTATGCTGCCTTAGAGAGGCTTATGTATGCTGGCTTAGAGAGGGGACACAGCAGGGTAAAGAGGCATATGTATGCTGCCTTAAAGAGGCTTATGTATGCTGGGTTAGAGAGGGGGCACGGTAGTTAAGAGCTGCTCTTTTCACAGGGCGTGGGTTCAAGTCATAGTGCCCACACGGTGGCTTACAACTGTCTGAAATTCTACATCCATTGGATCTGCTACCTCTCTCTGGACTCCATGTGTACTGGGCACTTGTGTGGTACAGAGGCAAAACACTCATATACATAAAATAAAAATTTAATAATATAATAAGTATTAAAAAGTCTGCCTCCAGAAAGTGACTCTAGCTCTAAGCTCTACCTGCTACCTTTGATAAGCTAATGTCAAACTACAGGAGATCTGATTGGCTAGTCCATTAAGGACTTTGATGTGGAAAAACCTCTCCTTAACTTTGAAAATAAATATACCAACCTCTGCTTTGTGCAAATCTGTGTATAAGCTGTATCTTCAGGATTTCCATAACCTATACTATAAAATAAAGCTTACTAGAATAAGTTTGGTTTCAAAATGAATGTAGTAAGAACTTAAGATATTCTGGGGGACTGGAGAGATGGCTCAGCAGTAATAGCACCTTCTAATGCTCAGAGGACTCGAGTTAGGTTCCTAGCATCTACACTGGATGGCTCCATATGTCTGCAACATCTCTCTGACCTCTGCTAGCGCTGGCACTGAATACACATGGTGCACATATAGACAAGCACGTATTTACATATAAACAAAGTAACAAAAAAATAATTTGCTGTGCCTAATGATACATGCTCACAGCAGCCTGGTCTACGCAGCAAGCTTTTCACTAAACAGGGATACAAATCTGTCTCAGTAAAATAATGATGATGATGATGATGACAATAATATAATTTTTTCTAAACAAAACATAAAACCATGTGTGGTTTTGGACACCTTTAATCACAAAGGACATAGGTCTCTGTGAGATAGAAAACAACCTGGTCAGGCTGGAGAGATGGCTCAGTGGTTAAGAGTACTGACTGCTCTTCCAGAGGTCCTGAGTTCCAATTCCCAGCAACCATGTGGTGGCTCACAACCATCTGTAATGGGATCTGACGCCCTCTTCTGGTGTGTCTGAAGACAGCTACAGTGTACTCATATGAATAAAAATAAATAATAATAAAAAAAAAGAAATAAAAGGCCGGGCGTTGGTGGTGCACGCTTTTAATCCCAGCGCTTGGGAGGAGAGGCAGGCGGATTTCTGAGTTTGAGGCCAGCCTGGTCTACAAAGTGAGTTCCAGGACAGCCAGGGCTATACAGAGAAACCCTGTCTTGAAAAACCAAAAAAAAAAAAAAAAAAAAAAAAAAAAAAAAAAGAAAAGAAAGAAAAGAAAACCTGGTGTGATATTGAGTTCTAGACCAGCCAGGGCTAGAGAGTGAGACTATGCCTAAAAAACTTATGTAGACAGCCAAGCTATACAAAGAAATCGTGTGTGTGTGTGTGTGTGTGTGTGTGTGTGTGTGTGTGTGTGTGTGTATAAAATAAAAATAGATACAAGAAATTCTACTTGGAGGGCAGTGAGTGCATGATGGCATAGACTAGTAACCCCAGAATTTGTGATGCACAGGAGAAAATTTTAACCTTGAGTCAAGGCTGAGAGCCTTTTATTGTGGTAGGCAAAATTTTGGAGGGCTTCAAGCCCTCCAAAAAATACTTTTTTTTTAAAACCAGGTTCTATCTATGTAGTCCTGGAACTTGCTATGTTTGTTTTTTGTTCTATGGACTAGGCGGATATCGAACTCGGAGATGTGCTTGCCTCTGCCTCCTGAGTGCTGGATTAAAGGGGTACACCACTATCTCCTGGCTAAAGCATGCTTTACTCACTGAGCCATCTCATTGGTCCCCATTTTATTCTAAAACAGCATTTTTAAAACATGGTCTCATGTAGTCAAGGCTGGTTTTGAACCTACTATGCAGCTAAGGATGACTTTGGACTCCTAGAGCCTATAACCTCTATCTTTCATGAGAGTCTATAATAGTAAAACTGTTTTGTAGGGCTGGAGATGTGGCTCAGCAGCTAAGAGAACTAGCTGCTCTTTCAGAAGACCTGGGTTCTGAGTCCCAGCACCTACACAGTGACTCACAACTGTCTGTAATTCCAGTTCTGGGGATCTAACACCCTATTCTGGACTCTGTGGGTATTGTACACACACGGTGCACAGTCATACAAGCAGCCAAAACACCCATAACCCATAAGCAGATGTTGGTTTTGAGCTTCTGTTTAGTACTCACCTACGAACACTGGCAATGGTCTCTCTGTTTTTGAACCGGCTGAAACGGGCTGTATAGTTGAGGGTTTTCATGAAGACCTCTGAGAGCTCCTGCTCGTCCTCTGCACTCTCATTCTGCTGCTTTCTATGCTCCAGAAGCATGTGAACTTCAGAGTTTAGGAGAGTCTCAGCTGTTTCAAACTCTGGAAGAAGAGGAAGTGTGGACTGAAAAGATCCTTTTGTTTTGTTTTGTTTTTCAAGACAGGGTTTCTCTGTGTAGCCCTGGCTGTCCTGGAACTCACTCTGTAGACCAGGCTGGCCTCGAACTCAGAAATCCACCTGCCTCCGCCTCCCAAGTGCTAGGATTCAAGGTGTGCGCCACCACCGTCCGGGGAAAAGATTCTTTTAAAGGTCTCAGCATCTGGGAGGCAGAGGCAGGATGATCTCTGTGTTTAAGGCCAGCCTGGTCTATTAGTGAGCTTAGTGTATTTCTTAGTGTATTAGTGAAATTAGTGTATTTCTGAATGGCCAGTAATACATAGAGATTAAAAAACAAACACCAAAAAACAAAAACTAGAGCCAGGCGGTCTCCAAGAATGAAGGGGTTGGGGGAGACGCGGACCACAACTGTAGCTGAGAGGGCACAAATCCAAATCCAGTTCCCAGCATCCAATTCAAATAGCTCACCACTGCCCATAATCACACCCTGGGGAATGTGAGGCCTTGGGCCTTATACACACATACTCATGCCCTCAATTATTTTTTTGTTTTTGTTTCTTTTGAGATAGGGTTTCTCTGTGTAGCTCTGGCTGTCCTGGAACTCCTGTAGACCATGCTGGCCTTGCACTTAAGAGATCCACCGGCATCCGCCCCAGATGCTGGGATTAAAGGGGTGTGCCACCACTGCTTGGTTTATTGTGATTTTTTTTTTTTTTTTAATTCCAGGCTGGCCTCAAACTCATGGAGATCAGCCTGCCTCTGACTTCTGAGTCCTGGAACTAAAGGCCACCACCACCTGGCTTATCTCTTTTATTTCTGAGATTATGATTACATCATCTTCCCCTTCCTTTCTTCCCTCTAAACCGGTGGTTCTCAACCGAATGCTACAACCCTTAAAATAGTCTCTAAACCAGGGTGGTTCCCCTCTGTAAACCTAGCTCTGTGGAAGTGGAGGCCGGAGAATGGGAGGTCAAAGGTTATCTTTGCCTTCCTACCTAGTTCCAGGCCAGTCTGGGCTACCTGAGACCCTGTCTCAAAACAAAACTCACAAGAGCACAGCATGAATCTTGGGAGTCTTACTGTAGTGCCCAAACTAGCCTTGAACTTTTGGGCTCAAACAATTCTCCTACCGCAGTCTCCAAGTAGCAAAAACAGAGCACTATTCCCAGAGGTTGGCACACATGCAGCCAAAGGAAGTACCAAACTGGAACCCATCTTGCTCCCATCCGTCTTCCTAACTTTAAAAGGTACGGGGTCCAAAAACCAATGGCAACAGCATTTCTTCGACGAGGCCGGGGCAGGGATCACTTCTGACCCACAGATCTTGAAATGCTTTGACCAGCACTGTGAGAGGACCATAACTCAGCTTCTATTAGCTGCCAATTTTGGAATGAGACCTCTGCTCCAGATCTGTCTTTTGCATGACAGGAAATGGACGTAACTTAAATCCCCCTAAAAATCAAAAGTGATGGCGCATGCCTTTAATTCTAAACTCAATAGGATGGGACAGGAATGTGATAAGGTGGAGGCCAGCCTAGGATACGTAATAAGACACCCTCAAAAAACCAGAACTGCTGGGTGTAGTGGAATTAACTAAACCACGCAAGGGTTCATTGGTTTGCCATGCTAACCAATCAATCTCCTGTGCGAAAAGCTACCCAACGCTGTGCCAGAGCCAGGCCCGAATGCTCCTTGTGGGCAAGGGAGCGGATAATGACTATAATTCAAGGACTATGTCACCTCGGAGTCGAACTGTCCCAGATCCTACCTTTGGGAAAGATGAGCTGCGAAGCGTCTTCTTCGACGTCACCAGCCCGAGGATCGCTCCCACCTGCCGCCATTGCTTTACGATGGGTCGTCACAGCTACTGCCGGAGACGGAAGCCGCGAAGGTGGGCTCCCGAAAGTAAAAGAACCAATCCGGCTCAGAGGCGGGCCAGAGGGGTGGGTGGGGCTTGGAGTGGGCGGGACGTAGGGCTGGGCGGGGCAGAGGGGGCTGAGAGGGCGGAGCAGGGTGGGTCAAGCAAGGTGTACACCTCGGGGAACAGCCCGCGCAGAGGGCGGTCGGGGCGCAGTCTTAGCGGCTTCTGGTCGTTGGAGGTGGGTTCTGTAGTGCCGGCTTGGAGATTGTTTATTTTCGGCAGCACACGCTGGCCGCGGGGCCTGGGAGAGTCAAGTAAACCATTTCAGAAGAATGTGAGGTGTAGGCGTGAAATAAGTGCCTGATCCAAGGAATGGCCCTATGATGAAATGCTGGGTAGGTGACTACAGAAACATACGGAAATCTCTGAATGATTTGATTATGTTAAAAAAAAAAAAAAAAACTAACCCCGGTGTGGTGTGGTGGTCATCAAATAAACCACTGGCGCGAGAATAAAGAGTTGAAGGAATGCTGGTGAGATGGCTCAGAGGTTAAAAGCAACGACTACTCTTCCAGAGATCATGAGTTCAAATCCCAGCAACCACATGGTGGCTCACAACCACCGTAATGACAAAAAAAAAAAAAAAAAAAAGCATGCATCTAGGCTGGGCAGTGGTGGCCCACGCCTTTAATCCCAGCACTTGGGAGGCAGAGGCAGGTGGATTTCTGAGTTCGAGAGCAGCCTGGTGTACAGAGTGAGTTCCAGGATAGCCAAGGCTACACAGAGAAACACTGTCTCGAAAAAAACAAACAAACAAAAAAAAATTAAAGGAGATCGGTTTGTAGTGGTGTATGTCTTTAATATCAGCATGCTTGAGTTCGAGGCTAGCCTGGTCTACAAAGGGATAGTTTGAGGATAAGCCACGGCTACCCAGAGAAGCGTGGCTATTTGGCAAATTCCCTGAATTCATACCAATTTAGGTTACATACCCTCCTGTTGAAAAAAAAAATTCTGAGCAGGTGAACTTTAATATTGAGAACTCTTGAGCATCTCTGTTGGGACATTTGAATAATAAGTAGAAAGCTAAATGAAAACATGGTGCTATTCTCAACTTAAAGAGAAACAAAAATCTGTACAAAAAGGGGGGGAAAACTCTCCAGTGCTTGGCTTAGTAGTGAACACTAGTAAACTCTGCTAACTTTATAAAAAATGGATTGAAGGAGCTAGAGAGATTGCTCTGTGCTTAACACTTGATGCTTTCAGAGGACTTGGGTTCATTTCCCAGCACCCACACTAGATGGCTCACAGACAACTGTGACTTCAGCTACAAGGAACCCAAAGCACTTTCTGGTCTCTTTTGGAGGACACACACACACACACACCAAACACAATCTTTTTTTTTTGGGGGGGGGGGTTGAGACAGGTTTCTCTGTGAAGCCCTGGCTGTCCTGGAACTCACTCTGTAGACCAGGCTGGCCTCAAACTCAAAAATCCACCTGCCTCTGCCTCCCAAGTGCTGGGATTAAAGGCGTGTGCCATCACTGCCCAGCACCACAGTCTTAGCATACACAGAAAGTAAATCTTTTTTCTTCTTTTTCTTTTCTCTTATTTATTTATTTATTTATTTACTTATTTATTCATATGTGTATGAGTACACTGTAGCTATACAGATGGCCATGAGCCATCATGTGGCTGTTGGGAATTGAACTCAAGACGCCCTGCTGGCCCAGGCCCCGCTCGATCCAGTGTAATACACTGTAGCTGTCTTCCGATGCACCAAAAGAGGGCATCAGATCTCATTACGGGTGGTTGTAAGCCACCATGTGGTTGCTGGGATCAAAACTCAGGACCTTCGGAAGAGCAGTCAGTGCTCTTACCCGCTAAGCCATCTCGCCAGCCAGAAAATAAATCTTTTTAAAAGTTGGTAGAAGTATTTATTACAAGACAACAATATGTATTTTGGAGACTGGAGAGATGGGTCAGTGGTTGGAAGCACTGACTGCTCTTCCAGAGGTCCTGAGTTCAATTCCCAGCAACCACATGGTGGCTCACAACCATCTGTAATGGGATCTGATGCCCTCTTCTGGCACGAAGGTATACATGCAGATAGAGCACTCATATACATAAAATAAATAAATCTATAAAAATATATATGTATTTTTATTATATGGGGCCATATATACTGTGCACAGAAGAGATTAGAGGATGATTTTGTGGAATTTGTTCTCTGTTCCCACTTTTACATGGGTTCTGGGGATTGAACTCAGGTCATCAGTATTGACTATCAAGGGCCTTTACCTGCTGCATGATCTCACTGGCCCAAGAATAGGTAGTCTTTTGATTTGTAAATAAAGTGAGTTTTACAAAACTGCTATGTATCTATATTTGTAGAAGGAATGCATTGGTTAAAATAAGTGGTTATATAGTATTGACAGAGCTTTGTAACCATTTCATGGTGCTTTCCTGAACAGCATGTGAGAAGTCACAACAGGGACTGGAGAGATCTCCCAGTATTAGATGCTCTTACAAAGGACATGGATTCAATTCCTAGCCTCCACATGGTGTCTCACACTGCCTCTAACTATATAATCCCATGGGGTTCTAGTGTGCAGACATACATGTAGACAAAATACCCATACACATAAAATAAATAAACCTTAAAGCAAAAACAAACTTTATAACAGATATGCTCAGCTTATCAGAACTCCTGCAGAGATATTCAGGGCAATAGTTTATGTCATACTACATCTAGGTAGTAGAAATGGGCTTGAGATTCAGTACACACACACACACACACACACACCACACAGGGAAAGAGAAATGGAGGAGGGAGGAATAAGGATAGAGAGAAAAAAAAAGAGTAACAAAAACATAAAGTAACATTTCACAGGTTGGCCTGTACATGACATTTTCATTTAGGAAACCATGAGGTTAAAATGATGAGTTGGGTAAAAATGTGCCCTCAGAATGAGCTCACCAGCAGTAGCTAGTGAAATATCTGACAAATGATCTAACAGAAAGTCAGGGAAGGTGCCACAGGAAGGCCAAGAGTCTGAAGTTTGGATATGATTTAAATGAATTTCCCAAAGCTTCGTGTACTGGAAGTCAGAGCTGTCTAGGAGGTAGGGACTAGAACTGGAGAGATGGTTTAGTTACCACAGTACTTGTCTTTGCAAGCATAAGGACCCAAATTCCATCTGGGAGAGAGTTTGAGGGTAAGAGGTGGACAAGAAAAGAAAAAGCAGGCTTCCTTAGATTGTTTCTTGCTCACAGAAGACATTGGGAGAAATGGCAGAAAAGCATGGGGACAGGCATCTAAAAAGGACCACCCATAGTGGGAAGAGGAGATCCCAGGGGCCCTAGAAAATACTCAAACCAGAGTACATTCAGAAGTTCCAGGTTTTAGGCTTTTATCCCTAGGGATGTCTGTTTCTTTCCCTCTCTCCGGGGCTTGTTCTTCTGTCTTTCCCTGGTATTCAGTTCTTTGTCAACATCAGGGAGTGAGTTTGATGGTCTCCTAGATGGCCACACTACTGAAAACTGTTGGACCAGGGACCAGGCTGCCTATCACAGCTCAACACCCCACAAGTGTTTGGCAGTTTCCAGTAGTATAACTGGAAGTTGGCCATACTCTAGTCAGTATCCTTAATAAACTAGTTTTTGCCAAGCTGGATTTGCCCAGAGTTTCATTTGTTATGTCGGCAACTTCAGAAAGCTTATCTTGACCTGACACATATAAACACTGCCTCCCTGTACATGCCCAGGTTCTTAAAGCACCAGTTCTCAAGTTATGGCTCTGGACCCCTTTGGCAAACACATTTACATTACAAGTCTATCTCCAAACATTAAGAGTCTGTATTAGTCAGGGTTCTCTGGAGTCACAGAACTTATGGGTAGCCTCTATATAGTAAGGAATTTATTGTTGACTTACAGTCTGTTGTCCAACTCCCCAACAGTGGTCAGCAGCAGCTGTGAAGGGAAGTCCAAGGATCTAGCAGTTATTCAGTCTCACAAGGCAAGCAGGTGAAGAAAAAAGCTAATCTTCCTTCTTCCAAGGTCCTTATGTAGGTCTCCAGCAGAAGGTGTGGCCCAGATTAAGGTGTGGCCCAGATTAAGGTGTGGCCCAGATTAAGGTGTGTACCACCACACCTGGATCTGGGACTTGCTTTGTCCCAGGCTGACCTTGAACTAAGAGATCTCCACGCCTCAGTCTCCAGATTGAGTAATACATGGATTAAAGGCCATGCATTACTTTGCCTGGGCCTAAACTTTTCATGGCCACTATGCCTCAAGATCTCCACGTCAAGATCTAGGTCAGAAACTTGTGTCTTCCAACCTCAAGATCTGGATCACAGGTGAGCCTTCTAATTATGGATTGTAGTTCACTCCAGATATAGTCAAGTTGACAATCAGGAATAGCCACTACAGACTCATAACAACAAAATTAGTTATGAAGTGGCACCGAAAATAATTTTATGGTTGGGAGTCACCACAACATGAGGAACTGTATTAAAAGGTCACAGCATTAGGAAGGTTGAGAACTACTGTTCTAAAGGGTTTGCCATTTTCCCATAATCCCACTTTATGCACAACACTATGACAAACCAGATGGCTAGGGAACCATCCAGCTCTGGCATTGTGTACTACACCTTGGCTAAAGAAATTTCAACAGGCTAAGGCTAAAGACATGGCTCCACATAAACCTGTAGTTTGAACTCCATTTAACCTGCCAGGAATTTGGAGTGGAATTTTGTTTTTGAGATAAGGTCTCACTCTGTGGCCCTAGCCAACACTCCTACAACTTTGTAAACCAGGCTGGCCTTGAGCTTTCAAAGTTTTGCCTGTCTCTGCCTCTTCTAAGTGGTAGGATTACAGGCATGGGACACCTGTCCTGCTGTGTGCCTGAATGTATCAATATATTGTTTGTGTGCAGTCTCTAAGAAAGAGTATGTCAGCTCCCCTGGAATTACAGATGGTTGTGTGGGTACTGAAAACCAAATCCAGATCCCCAGTAAAAACAAATGCTCTTAACCATTGAGCCACTTCTCCAGTCTACATGATTACTATTGCTTTACTCTGTAGCCAAAGTCACAGCAATCATTCTGCCAGAGATTACAGGCATGCGCCGCTTGGTTTTTTTTTTTTTTTTTTTTCTGGGGTGGGGGTGGGGATTTTGGGCATAAGTTTTCATTTTGTAGTTCATCCTGGCTTTGAACTCTTGTCCATCTTCCTGTCTCCCAAATCATGGGGTTACAGATATGAGCTACCATGCCAGTTTTGGAAAAACTATTTATTCACCCCTACTTTCACCAAGAATTAGCACCATTTAACCTGAGAATAAAGAACAACTTTATACCACATATTTAATCACCTCTAATTCCAAATGATAGGTAACCCAAATGATAGTTTTTATCACGCCACTTATTTTGTGTGCGTGCATGTATGCCAGACCACGTGTATAGAGGCAGAGGACAGCTTGGTTCTCTCCTGCAACTATACTATGTCCCAAGGCTAAAACTCAGGTCATTTGGTGGCAACCTCCTTCATCTGCTGAGCCATCTCACCTATAGTTTTTGATGGTTTGCTTTTTAAGACAGTCTCTGTGTAGCCCTCCCATGTTGGAACTGAAGGATGGCTCTATCACACCTACCTCATTGGAATCTTTTTAACAGGTAATCACTGTGATTGGTTTATTTCCCATCCCTTTATTCCCATCACTTGTGAGGCAGAGGCAGACCATCAACAAACAAAATAACTGAAAATCTGTTTCCAATAACTCAAGTCACCTGGTTACAAAGAGGCAGAAGACAATTTTTGTCCATTATGATTTATTCTCTACAATACTTCATTCAGGACTCTGATGACTGTATTCAGAAGTTATATAGCCAAGAGGCAACCAAGTGTAATACAAATAATTGGTCTGAAGTCTCTGCAGTGAAGGCCATACAATCTCTTCGGGGAAACAAAATAAACACCCAAAGAACATAGTTTTCTAGGCTTCAGAAATCTCAATGGAAAGTAACACCATTAGTGAAATTGTAGATGTTAACACAGCACAGGAAACAGATTTTTCTCAAAATATTAAAATTAACACCCAAGACTTTTGTATAGATGATTTATTATAAACAGTAAAATATATGTAATGTCTCAACTACAAACCCTTTTTCATGTGTAAAGGGTTTCTAACGAGTTATTTTAACATTATGAAGCAAAAACATTTTAAGAACCTCACAGTGGAAACAACCCAACACTAACAAACTCTAATGATCAAAGACATTCGCTTTTAGCTCAGGGAAACAAGGACAATTCATAATTACAGAGTATATGTCCTAGCTGTGGGTATGATGAGACAAGCCAACTTTCCAGACCAAAAGGCACTCACAGCTAGGGATGAAACAAATTCCAAACCAAGCCAACAGTTTGGCTGATTCTCCGAGGGCAGTGGGGACCTCACAGCCTATCGCTAAAGGAAACCCAGGACAGGAAACGGTCCCTTTCTACTACCACCAACTGGCCCCATACTGGCCACCCTTATCACTGCTTTGGTCAATGTGTAGAAGGCAGCTCAGTTTTAATTCAGAGCATTACCTCCCTATGCAAAGCCCCCAAGTGGACAACCCACAATTGCTTTTTCCTGAGAGCTATCTGCCACATGTTCCCATGAGATGACCAAGACTGTGTACTTCAGCTTGTGAAGGACTATGCTCTGGTCAGGACTGACACCAATAGAGCCTATTTCTTTTGGGCCAAATAATTTTCCTTGCCTGATTTCCAAGTCCCCTTGACAAGGCAGGAGGAACTTGAGCATTTGGACTGCTGCACTGCTATAGGAACATGAGGGAATGTGCAGGGAGTAAGGCTTCTTCACTCTGGGCCCATTGAGCCCACTTCAGTGTGATGCCGGACTTGGCCAGAGGGGTTCTTGTTTACTGATTCCCCCACCCCACCTTTCTGAGTCTTTCTGTTCATTTTTTTAAATGGCAAGTATTCTACCCCACCCTCAATAAAATAAAATACATACTATACATTGGGGAAGACAAGATAGGGCAACATTTCTACAAGAAAAACAGGCTTGAGGAGAATGGCACTGTAGATGCTTGCATGACCAGTCTCACTGAGAGTGCTCAGGGGTGAAGTTTAGCACCATTTTTTTTTTTTTTTTTTTGCATTTTGCTTTAAATCTTTAGAAATTAAACAACTCAACATAGAACGCTTGAACAGTAATGAGTGTAGCCCTATGTATCAATACTGTTTTACAAATTGGAAGTGGGTGCTTCAGTCCAGAGCTGAGCACCCTGCATCAATCCATGGCACCTGAGAGCACCTGCTGTCACATGTCACTAACATAGCCTTCCTCCCCTCAACAGCATGAGACCCCTTGATCCTGTGTGTGTGAAGGAACCCAACCTGGCAATCAGGGGCGTGCACCCTGGGCATTCCAGTATCATCAGCATTTCCCTCATCCATTCCAGGTCTGGGACCACTCCTGGTACCTCTCTGCCCAGTTTTAAAACAAAACAAACAAAACCCCCAGGAACTTTGAAGTGATACTTAGAATAGCACATAGGAAGTAGCCCTACTTCCCTTCCTCCATTCCTGGCATAAGAAACTTATATTATGACTTGAATATTTGCCCATTTTGGGAAGCCACATCATCACCACATCAATCCTAAAAAAGAAATCAAAACATATGTTCACCAAGTTGAGGCCACATCTGCCTCAGGAGCTCTCTATGAACGGTGCTGAACCAGTGGTGATCCTCAGGAGCCTTTCTTCCAGCCGGCCGTTTCCTTTGAGTTGCCTGTGCAGTGCCTTTGAGACAGAGCTTTCAAAGCACCTCCCTAGTTTCCTAGTACTATGCGTTTTACCAACGAATAAGTGAAAAGAATTTGCTAACAGTTATTTTGGAATGAGTAAAGATGGGAGAGGGAATGTCAAGAGTTTAAATGAGCAACACGAACAGTTTGAACATTTGCACTGGTGAGGTGAAGAGTCCCAGTATAGTAGGCAAGTTAAAGGTTCACCTTGTTTTATTACACAGCATTGTTCTAGAGTCCTATTGAGGACTGATATATCAAGTCTTCCTACTTGTGCAGGCAAATCAGAAAAAAGAACTCCCCTACTTAAAGGTCCCTCAGGATGTTTGCCTGTGAAGAAAACCAGCTCAGAGACCCTGGAAGCTCTCCTGTGACAGTATGTCCTAAAGCCCAACCCAACCACCTGTTTACATGTCTGTGCTTCTGAGAACCTAGATGCAGCTACATAGGCACTGCTACCAGAAAGGAGTTGAGGTAGCCGGGTGGTGAGGAAGAGATCTCTTTTCACACCTGCTTACGATGATGACATTGGGACCTCTATAGGCATCTCCATTCCATTCCTCAGCAGGCTATGCCACAGAGCTCTGTTCAACACCAGGAGACTCAATGCAGGAAGAGTACCAGAACGTCCACTGAGTCAGGTAAGCATGAAAACCTTCACAGCTTACTGTACAATGAAATGTCATCCACAGGACTTCTGATCTTGGTACGAGAATCTTGTCCAGGACTCACAGGGGCTCATGGTGCCCACATTCAACCCTAACATGGTGTTCACTTATGAAGCATGGAGGTTGTGGATCAACTCTTGGTACACAATAAACTGGAAGTTTAAAAAAAAGGAATTTAAAACAACCTAAAAGTGGTTCATGTTGGTCTCCGTTGCCCAGACTGCCAGGGAGTACACCTAATTGATGTGGTGGGCTGTGGGGGATTGGAGAAGAAGCCTCCATGGATCACAGTCAATTCCAGTTTTCAGTGTGTGGCCAACACATGTGGGAAATCACCAGACAACGGTCTTCTGAACCCACACAGCCATTCTCACTGGTTACTGGGGAGCCCTGATCCAACAGAACCCCAGATTGAGGAAAGGCTGATATAAGGCTTGGGCCCCTCATGTTCTGTTGCATTCAATGTATCCCCACACCCTCCAGTCAGCAGGAGGCAGACTTGGCAACGGAAGCTAGCATCATAAAATGGTGCAGTAATAGAAGTAACTGGACCAGGAAGAGGAGGCATCTGCTCCAATGATGTCATAGCCATTGGTGGCCACAGGGGGGTGGGACTGGTCATGTAGCCTTGTGTCAGGAGTAATGATTGTAGAGGGGCGGGGCATGAAGAGTGCCATTCTGGAAACAGTGCTGTCGAGAAGCAATATACTCTGCATAACTGATTGTCACCTTCTCACTTCGATACCTGTATGAGGAAACAGGCAAAGTATTAAGAACCCCAAATATCTCAGGTCAAGAGTTACTCAGTAGAGAAACTAAAGGCTTATCCCACAGTTTCAAAGAATAAAATGGAAGACCAAGAGCAATCTTACTTACAGAAAATGAAAAGACGGCACAAGAAAATGATGCTGTTATTACAAATGAACAAGATGAGAAAGCACAGTCACAGTGCACCCCTGAGAATGTATCTCAGCACATCCCACTTCAAAACGCTACATATGCTTATCAACAGGCTGCTGGTAAGCAATCTGCTACCAGGATCTGGATGAGGAGTTCCAAAGTTAAATTAAATGGGTGACACATTAGAAGATGGCTTCACCAAAACCCAGTGTAAACTGCGTTATCTACGTTCAGGTTAAAAATGAGATAAATTTGACAGAAATGCAACCTCAATTTGTAGAAGAGCAACAAACAAGTTATAACTAAAAGGGGCATAGATACCTAATTCTGGGTCAAATTCTGATGAAGCAGGTTAATGGATCCTTGGCTATAGGAAGGTCTCAATCCCCAGATGAATATGCCATATCACAGGGTCATCAGAACAGAATTCATAGCACTTTGGCTTTGCTCTGGAAAGAGCCATGAGTCAGGATGCAAAGCATGGGTGTTACAAACCTATGGAGCCTACTACAGAGCACAGGAGCTGGGTGACAATCCTTACCCAGAGCCATCTCTTTCCCACTGTAATCACTCCTCCACTGCAAGGTGATTATTCCTGAATTTTGACAGGGAAATGGCTGTTCAAATAAATTGTAATAGTAATAATGCTTTGTATTTGCAGTGTTTTTGTTATTACTATTGTTATATTTTGTGCTGGAGATGAAGCCCAGGGCCTTGAGCATGCCAGATATTAAGCTCTACCACTGAGCCTCAGTCCCAGCCCCTTGATTTTTTGGAATTTAATGCATTCAAAAACACTGGGTTACCTTCCAAACAGACCTGTGACACTAGCATACGATGACTCAGCATTTTGTAGATGAGGGTCATAGCAAAGGCCCTCCAAGGCTAACTTCTCTGTTAAACATCATCAGTACAAAGGGTTAGGACACTGACATCCACTGAACACCTCCAGTGTTGCCTTTGGCTGAAAACACTATACCTTACCTTAAAACCTGAAGGAATTATAACTCACATCCTACAGACAGGAGACAGTTCAGGGAGATGAACTAACTTCCCAGGTTACATAGCTAATACATAACTGAGCCTAGGATATAGACCCAAGTTAGTACATGCTCCATAAAACTAGTCAGCTTGCCCTAGAAATACTACCCCCAATGGGATCCTCTGGCTCCTTGAACTATGCCTCCTTTATTCTCTGCCAGCTGACTGCATGGTGAAGGAAGAAGCACCTTTAAGTGACCCTGGAGTTAGACTCCTGGAAGCCTCACTTTTTAAATCCAACCTCCCCCTAAATCTCCTTAGCAGGTCTGTTTCAATCCTGTTAGACTGGCTATGGAAACAAAGAATGGCGAGGGAGTCTCTCCACTCCTCAGAGCTCTCTCTCACACAAATCCTTTGGCTTAGGGGTATAAATAATGTTTTTTCTCCTTCCCACCACAGATCCTGTATTCAACTCCCATTTAAGAATACCTAACAAGGAGAATAGGGCAGCTGCTTACCTTGTGAGTTTGATTGATTTTCTGAATTCACTGGTAATTGGAGCCTTAAAACCACCTTTCCTGAGCAAGGAGTCTATTGTCTGGATCTGATCCCAGTCTGAGGAAAACAAGCCACAAAAGGGTCAACACACAGTCAAGTTACGGGGGAACATGCTCCAATATGACCAGTGTAGGAAGACAAATGGGATTCAAGAAACAGAGTGTGCTGGGGAAAAGGAAGTGCTGGGCCATGGTCTACCCCACACACTGGAAGCTAATCAGCCTCACTAACAGTGCAGCAAAGGCCCTGACACACATGTGTAAGTCATTGTGCCATGATGTTGACCCCAAGTCGCGTGCTCTGCTGTACCCCAGGGCTGCTCTGTAGAAAGGCAGGGTCTCACTACATTGCCTAGTGCATTGTGTGTTGAGGGTGGACAGAAGATGTAGGATCCACTGAAAGTGGAGTTCCAGGTGGTGAGCAGCCCAGCATGGGTGACAGGAGTGAAATCTAGGTCTTCTGCAAAGCAGTGAGAATTACTGTTTAGTTTAGCTTTAATTTGACACAGGGTTTCTCTGGGTAGCCTTGGCTGTCTAGGAACTCACTCTGTAGACCAGGCTGGCCAGAAACCAGAGATCATTCTGCCTTGCAAATGCTGGGATTAAAGGCATGCGCTACTACCACTATCTGGGTTTTGGTTTTTGTTGTTATTACTATTTTTTTTTAATGTGCATTGGTGTTTTACCTGTATGTATGACTGTTTGAGGGTGTCAGATCCCCTGGAACTGGAGTTACAGACAATTGTGAGCTGCCACGTGGGTGCTGGGAACTGAACCAAGTCCTTTGGAACAGCAGCCAGTGCTCAACTACTGAGCCATCTTTCTAAGCTGCACCTAGTAATTTCTAGCTCCAAGTAATTTCTTAGCCTCCTGTGCAATGGAACTAACTACAGGCATGTGTCACTACAGAAAGAGGGGAATTGGTTTTTAAAATTGTGTGTGGTGTGTGTGTGTGTGTGTGTGTGTGTGTGTGTGTGTGTGTTTGGCTGTGTGGACCAGAGTGCAGACTCCAGATGCCAGAAACAAAGGATTGCCTTGCAGACTTGAGTACTGGGAATTGGTAACTGGGAACTTCAGTTCTCTTGAAGAGTAGTAAGGACTCTTAATTGCTAAGCCACTCTCCAGCCAAGAGGGAAATTTAAATTATGGGGCTTTTACTGCCTTCTTTAAGGTTGATACTTGGTATGATGGAACAGATAGCAGTTAAGAGAATCATTTCCTTAATGTGAAACTCTTCACGTCTGTAATATTGCTAAGTATCCTTTGCTGGTTTGTTTTGGTTTTGTTTGTTTTGGATACATGGTCTTGAAATGTGTGTACCCAAGTTTATGCTCAAACTTAAAAAAGTGATTTTTATTTCAGCCTCCTGAATGTCAGAACTTGACACACTGGGTGCACCTCAATCTTACACTTAAAAAAAAAATAATGGTCACATTTTTCTCTGTGAGTGCCTCTATGTGGGTATGTGTCCAGGTGCCAAAGGATGGCAGTGGGGTTAGATGTCCCTGGAGCTGGAGTTGATAGCAATTGTAAGCTATCTGAGGTGGTTGCTGGGAACCAAAATGTGGTCCTCTGCAAGAGCAGCACACATTCTTAACACTGGACAATCTCTTCAGCCCCTCAGTATTACACATTTTAAGCAAAAAATAAATAAGTACATCAAAGTAAACCCCATCCTCCCGGTTTTGAATTTTCTTAACTTTAAAATGGGAGAAACAATTTGATTATATAACTGAGCTATAATTCTAAAAATTCTACTAAAAACTATGTTTGGTATTCTTTAAACAGGAGCATATTGGATTTATGACCTAACCAAAATGTCTTAAAAACTCTTAACTCTTAAAATCCTTTTTATGCTACATACACACTGCTTTTTGAACAAGTTTAAACACAACCACAATGAAAACCAACAAGGCGATCGCTTTCCACATAAGTAGTTCATTAATATACTTAACTGGATATTTTTCTCTATTCCAGGTTCACACCCAACAATTACTGTGTTTCACATATTATTTTCAAAACCAGACTAATTCCAAGAAAGAAAGAAAATGGGGTTACATATCACAGAAAGTACAAGAAAGGAATTCTAGATATTCTTTCAAAGAGAATGTGCCCAACCCACTTCCTACCTTTACTGTACCCATTATTAGAACTCATTAACTATTGAGTTTTTTTGTTTGTTTGTTTGTTTGTTGGAGTATCTCTATGTAACCCTGACTGGCCTTCCAATCCTTTGTAGACCAGGTTGGTGTTGAATTCACAGACATCTTCCCTGTGTGTGCCCCCCTAGTGCTGGGATTAAAGTCATGTGCTGCCACATCTGGCAACTACTGAACTCTTTAAAAGCAATAAAGATGTTTGTTTATACTTTACCAAATATAACACCGTGTACAGATTTCAGTTAAAAATGCAGCACTTTTCTTTATAACAAAAGATAAAACATTTGTCAAGCTAGTTGCTGGGACTTTGCTGTGATAATCACTGAAGCTTAAAGGAGCAAAGAAATAGAACTGTTCATTGGAAGGAAACATTTGAAGCCATAATTGAAGTAAGAAAGCTATTTTCCTCCCCTCCACCCCCACCCACTCCCATCCCCAGTTCCTAATGTCTTATGTCAGTTTGCCTTTGTCCTACAGGAATCTGGTAGGAACTAAGAGGAAGAAGGCCATCCATTCTTGGTGGCAGTTGAGCTGAGCACTTCTCTCTCCTGCCCTCTAACTGGCATGGCTGTGAGCTGCACAGTTCAGCGGCCATCTGTCCAACTCACCTTGTTCCTTAGCAACCTCAGGTAAATATGTGGCTGTGCGTTTGATGCCTTTTTCATTGATGAATTCAATCCGAATCCCATGGACCCCTACCTACAGAAAAATATGACCAAGTACATGGCATTTTCTGAGTCTAACAACATTGACATCATCCACATATAAATCAACATGTCTCCTGAGCTGCTTGACCCAGGGCTGGGAAAAGAAGAATTTTTTTACATGACTAATTAATTCTAAAGCATAGAAACCAAAGGGAAGGTTAAATATGTGTAGTTGCACCTCTGAAAATATGAAGGTTGCAGAAATAAATTCTTGAAATAGCATACCTAAAGAGTTTAAATATTTTACTTCTAGCCAAACTCTATATATACATGTCAAACTGTTTCCTTTCCTTTCCTTTTCAAGACAGGGCTTCTTGTGTAGACCAGGCTGTCCTCAAATTCAGTCTCCTAAGCGATACACCACCACACCTAAATCATCTCAATTCTAATAAACTTTTTTCCAGGACTTTGTAAAGACATATCTGGAGTGTTTTGTTCTTTCTTTAAGACAGGGTTTATCTGACCTTGCTTCTGACCAGGCTGGCCTCAGAGAGATCCATCTGCCTTTGGCTCCTGAGTGATAGGATTAAAAGCAAGCACCACCACACCTGGCATCTCAGTATTTAAACATAGGGAAAAGATCAGGTGGATCTTATTTAATCTACACTACATTAGACTGGAAAGAAATACAGAGGTTTTTTTTCTAGGGTAGGGGGACAGACATGGTCATACTATGCAGTCCTGACTCAACCAAGCTGGTCTTAAACTAACAGAGATCCACTGAGCGCTAGGATTAAAGGTGTCTGTCACCACACCTGCCTCATAGCAAAGAGTACCTTTTCTGTCATTCTGAGACCCTCTCTCAATAAAGGAGATACATTACCATGTACTAACCCGAACCCAAATGCAACGAGAGATGCAGAGTTCCAAATGCAGCTGTTCTCACCTCCCAGTCCAGGTAATCAGTGGCATCTTCAAAGTTAGTAAGGAGGGAGACAGAACAGAAAAGTTTGGGCAGCTCCTCTCGGGTCAGGGGGGGGAATCGGCTGTCCTTAAGTGCACTAGAGGGGACAGAAAATATAAGTGAGGCTGCCTCCGACAACACTGCATGCCACAGAGCCCACATAGCTGAGTCCCGAGGTCCTGACAGCATCTCCCAGCTTCTATCACTAATGTCAGTATGAACTGTCTTTGCAGGAAATTATGGGTAATTCACCAGGTTACAGTCCTTACATTTCTCTGCCGACAAAAAGCAACTGTCGAGACTCTATTAAACATTTTGAAGACATGAGGGTATACAGCTATTTCCAATTCTAGTTAATTTATGCACATTTTCTCATATTTGTGGCATTACCTGGTTAATGTGTATTCCCTGAGTCCTGAATGAAGATTCATGGCTGAGAAGGTCCCAATGCAGCCACGAAGCCGCTTGTCTCGCCCTGTCTTCCAGGTCACAAAGAGAGGGCTAGAACAAAAACAAAAACCAAAACATAAAACATATTCTCCAGCCATAGATTAATTACAGATACATTTCTATTCATTTGTTATTGCCCAAAGGATTTTCTGAATTGCCAGTCCCTCGAAGAATTTTCTGAAGTTTGCTCAGCCCTGGCTAGAAACACAGTAAGTATCCAGAGGTGCCAGGAGAAGCTATGTCCCTTTTCCTACTGCTCTTGCAATTTAGATTTCTGAATTAGTAACTTCTCAAACACAAAGTAAATGCACAAAGTTAGCTAGTCTCCTCCACTCCCATCTCTGAGATGGGTCTCACTAGATAACCCTAACTGGCCTCAATCTTAAAAAGATCCTCCTGCCTCTGCTGGAGTTAAGGTGTGTCACCACATCTGGTTTCTTTCCAAGGCATGCATGTGGAGATCAAAGTCTTCTACATTGCTTAAAGTAGGAATAGGGTCTCCTGTTCTTTGCTGTATACTCTTAAGTTTGACAAACATCTATGCACTCTCTCGTCTTTACCTCCCATCTCAGTGAAGTACTGGGAACACAAACAAGCAACATGCAACATGTCTGTTTTTCTGTGGGTTCTGAGGAACTCAAGTCAGATCCTTACACTTGTATGATAAACACTTTACTCAAGGTGCTGTCTTTCCAGCCCTTACCTATATCTTATTTCAACAGACAGATCTCTCACCTATTCTCGTTTCCTTCCAATAACATACTTGCACCTTATCAGTCAGAGCTAGTGTGTGAAAGCTACTTGAAAAGTCTAGTTCAGCCACCCACAGGTTAAAACATACAACGCTCTGAATACAACCACCCCTATATATTAACCAAGCTTGAATCTCATCTGCTCTGTTATGATTTTCCTATCATAGCACCCCACACCAGGTGTGGTGGCACATGCCTTTAGCACTGGGAGGCATATGCAGGCCTCCCATCTACACAGTGAACTGCAGGACTGTCAGAGTTACATAGAGAGACTGTGTCTCAAAATAAGTAAAATTCCCTAAAAAGTCAACACATTTTTCTCCACATTTCCTACAAGAACACTTATGGGATAGCATCCCTTACATTTATGTGTGTAGCTGCTTGCCAACTCAAATGAGTCTCCCAAAGGCAAGGACTTTTTCTTTCTACTCCCCAGCTTTGCACAAGGTTCTGAAGAACCCTCAGCAGTGTCGGCCCGAGGAATGAACACCACCAAAGCATGCCCTGGAAACAAACATCCAAAAACACCCCCCCCCAAGAGAGGGAAAGCTCTCTGTGTCGCCCTGGCTGTCCTGGAACTCACTTTGTAGACCAGGCTGCACTAAACTCAGCGATCCAGATACCTGTGTCTGCCTCAAGTGCTGGGATTAAAGATGTACACCAGCACCACCTGGCAGCAGAAGTGCTTTTCAAAGGCAGTGCAGAAGTAGCTCCAATTCTGAAGAAAACATTGGCATGCCTTTCTTTATCTTATCTTTTATAAAAATACTCCTTAAATAAGATGAAGATGGCTCAATGATTAAAAGAGCTTTGTGGTAGCTGGGCAGTGGAGGCACAGGCCTTTAATCCCAGCACTTGGGAGGCAGAGGCAGGCAGATTTCTGAGTTTGAGGCCAACTTGGTCTACAGAGTGAGATCCAGGACAGCCAGGGCTACACAGAGAAACCCTGTCTTGGGGAAAAAAAAAACCAAAACACCAAAAAAAAAAAAAAAAAAAAAAAAAAAAGAGGAGCTTTGTGGTTCAAATGTGAAGACTAGGATTATTTGGATCCTCAGAATTCACATAAATGGGTGTGGTGAGCCATTTATTATTCAGGCTTCAGAAGGTAGAGACAGGAGATCCCAGGCCAAACTGCCTGAGATTAGCGATATCTGAGATTAGATAGTTCTGGGTTAGATCAACCCTGCTGCAATCAGATCCAGACATCAACCTTGAGCCTCCACTTGCACAAACACATGCATGCTCTCCCCATACATGCCTATATACGTATGCATAAAAATGAACACAGCTCCCAATGAATGAGTTCCTAGTCTCTAGCTTGCTTGACCCTCAAACATTTCCGATTCACATTCGCTTGGATTTCACTTGGACATTATTGAGGTCCCCCGTGACTTCTCTACCTACCCTATGCTGTTACATAACCACAACCAACAACAACAACAAAGGTTTGCAGAGCCTTTAGGCAGCCCGAAACCTCAGAAAGATGTTACCATGCCCTCCACATTGTTCCATCCTAATTTACTCACTAGGGGTCATTGGTGAATCTAGGAAGTCTTGGCTGTGGAAAGCCATAGAGGTGACAGTAGAGTACATCAAAGCAGTAGCAGCACATTTCCGCAGTCACCACCAGGTTCTTAGTGGTGTTGGCAGTTCCATTGGGCCGGGGGAGAGGGCTCAGGGCTCCAGGTGCAGGATTCATTCGTGTAATAGGAGAGTTTCCAGGTCCCAGAGTTAAGTCCGATACATTTTCCCGACCACTGCTGCTGTCCACATGCTGGTGGTTTTGAAGAGGTCCTGAACTTGAGCCAGGAACAGTTGTGGACTGGTTTCCGTGACTGTGTGTTCCACTTCCAGATAGTTTCGGCTTCTTGACCCCACAACAGCCTGCTGCCAACTTGGGCTCAAGGGGAGGGACACAACGTCTTTTTCCCATCCTGATTTGGTGCTCGTGATCTGGAGTGCTGCAGAACCCTACAAAAGAGAACGGGTAAGTATTAATGGAATGATTTATCAACAAAGATCAAACAAAGATGGTTTGTATGGATCAGTTATGAGCTGTTGAGGATCAGTGAGATGGCTCAATGGGTAAAGGCATTTGTTGCCTGCCAAGCAGTCCGGATGGCCTGTGAAGGACAGAACTGACTACAAGTTATCTTCTGACCTTGACACTCATAGCACAAGAGACTCCCCTCTCCCTAGCAGAAATGAAGCAATTCATTTTTCAAAAAAAAAAAAAAAAGCAAAGTTTTTTTTTTTAAAGCTGTCATTTTTTTTTTTTTAACCAGAACCTCCAGGTGACATGGTCAAAAAGGACAGATACCCCAAGTCCTAGACAGGAATCTTCTAATATTTTCCTAAAGAGTTTCTATAAAGTTTCTAGCCACCATGGAGAGAGGCAGGCAATGAGCAGCTAGCTGTCTATCCCAAAATATTATCAAGGCCAGTGAGCAGATGGGATGCAACTAGTTGAGGGCATTTCGATACCATCTTTATAAGCTAGGCAATGTGGTACAAGCCTTAATCCCTGTACCTGGGAAGAGGCAGAAGCAGAAGAATAGCCATCCTAAAACTGAGCTTCAAATATATTTATCACTGGTTTTTTTTTTTGTCTTAATTTTTTTTGAGCCCCGTTCTCTCTATATAGTCCTGGTTCACTTAAAAAATTTTTATGTACGGCTGAAGAGATAGCTCAGCGGTTAAGAGCACTGACTGGTTAAGATCCTGATTTCAAATCCCAGCAACCACATGATATCTCACAACCATATGTACAGCTACAGTGTACTCATATACATAAAATAAATAATTTTTTATGTCCATAGCCTCTGCCTCAAGTGCTGGGAATAAAGGTATGTGCCATCACACTCAACTCATTAATATTTATACATATGTACATTAGATACACATTTTATATTATTATGTACATTAATTAAAAATTTTTCAGTTTTTGAAGATGTTTCATTCCGTGTAGCCATAGCTATCCTAATGCAGAAACCCTCCTGCCTCTATCTCCAGGGTGCTGGGATTACCTGTGCCTGTGCCATCACTGGCTGGCTTCAGTAATATATTTTTAAGAACTTGGTTACCACAAAAAAAGAGGAAATATATGGCAGAATTAAAAGTAACAAAGCTTTGCATCCTTTGTCCTGACTCACCTGTCAACCACTTGCATTTCACCCTTCATCAGTCCCTGGTGTTTACCTTTTGTTGGTCTCCTTTCTACATAGCCCGATATATCCATATGTACATAATTGCTTCCTTTCTGGATTGTGACCTTGCTTAATATTATACATTCTATATTCATCCATTTTCCAAAGTTTTATGATTTAACTTTTCTTCAGAGCTAAATATTCTATTTTACTATATGTAACAGATTTTCATTATCCAATCCCTTGTTGGACAACTAGGTTGGTTCCCTTTTCTTGCTATAATGAGCAATAAACACAGCAGCTCTCTTGTGTCTAGTTCCAAGGGATCTGATATCCTCTTTTAGCCTCTATGGCACTAGGAATGTATGTAGTACACAGACTCCCATTCAGGTTAAAAAAAAAAAAACAAAAAAAAAACTAAACCACAAAAATCATCCATACACATTAAACTAAAATTAACATAGCAAGTTGCAGGCTATACAGTGACACACAGTAAGACCCTGCCTCAAAACAACAAAATGAAAGACAAAAGCTACCAGTGCTAGGAAGACTCAATCAGTAGACTGCCTAACACAGGCTTCATTCCCAGGACTGCTGTATAAACTAGCATCCCCAGCATCCCCCAGCAAGTAAAGGCAGGAGGATCAGGAATTCAAAGTCACCCTTGGGTCTCCAGGCCACACTGGGCTAGACCAGACATACAAAAAGCTGCCTAAAAGTGGTAGCTCACGCCTGTGATCACAGCACTCCCGACGCAAAGGCAGGTAGCTCTTACTGACACCTGCCTGTTCCACACAAAGAGTTGGCCAATTTAGATACTTAGATACAAACCAAACCAAAAGGCTGGTAGCACCTCTAGGGAGCTATGTGGACTGAGTTCAAAACTGGTTAATCTGGCCAAGCGGTGGTGGCGCAAGCCTTTAATCCCAGCACTTGGGAGGCAGAGGCAGGCGGATTTCTGAGTTCAAGGCCAGCCTGGTCTACAGAGTGAGTTACAGGACAGCCAAGGCTATACAGAGAAACCCTGTCTCGAAAAAACCAAACCAAACCAAACCAACCAAACAAACAACAACAAAAAAAAACAGTTAATCTGAAACTAATCTCTGAGTTTCCTCAAAACTAGAATAAAAGTAATTGCTTTCTGGAGTTACTGCACTGGAGAGTTAATGAGTTTAGTAGTCACAAGGGCCTTTAATAAAAATACTACCTAGAGAACAATCCCAAAGATGGCCTAGACATGCTCTTTTTCTTTTTAAGATTTATTTATTTATTTATTATATGTAAGTATACTGTAGCTGTCTGCAGACACACTAGAAGAGGGCATCAGATCTTATTATGGGTGATTGTGAGCCACCATATGGTTACTGGGATTTGAACTCAAGACCTCCAAAAGAGCAGTCAGTGCTCTTAACTACTGAGCCATCTCTCCTGCCCCCCTAGACATGTTCTATGCATTCAGAATACTTCATACTCAGGATTTTACTCAATGTTGGCAAGGCAAACAAATCACCAGCATTTCAAAGAGAATATGCCTCAGCATTAATAAGCATGGGAATCCTCCAAGGTCACACCTAAGTGGCAGAGCTAGGAGTTGGCCCACAATCTGTCAGGCTCCAAAGACCTGGACCTTCTCCCAAGCCACATGGCAGAAAAACATTTGCCAATAATACCCACTGGATTTAGTGCCTTTTTCTAAGAACATAAGAAACACAGTGCAACCTAGGACATACTAAAAACAGTTTGAAGGAGCTTGTCAACAAAAGAAAATGAAGATCTCAGGCTCAAAGCCAACATACTCAACCATAACCAAGCAATTGTACACTTTCTCTCCTCTCAGTAGTGCCTGTCTTGAGTACACAATAGATTCTCACTGTATTCTACTTATTCTAAGATATAGGTCAGACAACTCCATCTTCTGCCCTTCATGGGCACATGTTGTACACATACATGTAGGCAAAACACCCATACACATAAAAGAAAAACTTAGAGAGTTGTAAGGACAGCTTAGTACATACGCACGCATGAGCACACATACATACATACACACACACACACACACACACACACACACACACACACACACACACACACACACACACACACACACACACACACACACACACACACACACACACCAGGCACTGGAGTGCATGGCAGCCGCAATAATCTTGAAGCTCACTGATTAGCAGCCAGTCTTGAACAACCAGTGAGCTTCAGGTCCAGTGAAAGATACTGTCTAACATATTAAGTTAGAGAGTAAGGACCAAAGAACTCCCTGGGTAACGTCTGTCTGTTGTTGGCCAGTTAGTTATCAATCTGTCTGCCCTTAAGCACCTCGAACTTAGGAATTCTTTCATTGGGAAGAGTTTTTAGGCTTGGCATAGTGGTTCATGTCAAATGTTAATCCCAACACTTGGAAGGCAGAGACAGGCAAATGGCACAGACAGGCAGATCTCGAGTTTGAGGCCAGCCTGGTCTACATAGTGAGTTCCGGAACAGCCAGGGCTTACCCGATGAGACCCTGTCTCAAAACAAAACAAAACAAAACAAATAAGTAAATAAAAATAAGCATTCAAGCATTCAAATGAGGCTACGGGGCATTCTTATACTGAAACTAATTCCTAACACTTTTCTTTATTGTTTTGGTTATGTTGAGTTTTTCACCCCAAAGATTTTTAACTGTGTTATGTGGAGAAGGCAGTACAAGTTCAAGTGTTTGCAGAGGCCAGCTGAGGGTGAGCATCAGAGGCCCTGAATCTAAAGTTAGAGGTAATTTTGAACCTAGGTAGTCTGTGAGAACAGTGTATCTCTTCAGGCCTTTGGTTTTGTTTGCTGATACAAAGTTTATGCTGCCAATCTATCCTTGATCACCTGATCCTCTTCTCAACCTCCCATGTTAGGATTATAGGCTCCTATGCTTGGCTATGTGACAAGGTTTAATACATAGTCTATCACTTTTTCATTTAAGGTGTATTGCTTACTTCCTTCTTTTTGAACAATTTAAGGAGCCTAACTACTTATCTGCCAAAATAAGCAAATATTAAGCTAGAAGGTAAAAAATATATAATGAGGGCTGGAGAGATGGCTCAGTGGTTAAGAGCACTGACTGCTCTTCCAGAAGTCCTGAGTTCAATTCCCAACAACCACACAGTGGCTCACAACCATCTGTAATGGGATCTGATGTACTACAGTATACTCTTTTTCTTGTTTTTGTTTTTGTTTGTTTGTTTGTTTGTTTGAGACAGGGTTTCTCTGTGTAGCCCTGACTGTCCTGGAACTCACTCTGTAGACCAGGCTGGCCTGGAACTCAGAAATCCACCTGCCTCTGCCTCCCAAGCGCTGGGATTAAAGGCGTGCGCCACCACCTGGCTTACAGTATACTTGTATAAACAAAAATAAAAATAATATTTTTTAAAAAGTATAATGAATCAGAGTGCTGTCAGAAAACATTTCAGCCACCAACTGTTATCAGCATCAATACAAACATTAACAATTATCTGCCAATTGTATTAAAACTTTCTCTTTCTTAGGGACTATAGGGATAGCTCAGTAATTAATAGCACTGGTTAGTCTTTCGGGACCCAAGCTCGGTTTCCAACTCTCACATCAACCACCTGTAAGTTTAATTCCAGTACAACTCTGACCTTTGAAGGTGTCTGCAAGTACACAGCACTCAACACACACTAGTGGTCTAAGTGAGAATAGCCCCATAGGCTCAGTTTTGAATGCTTGGGTCCCAATTAGAACTATTTGGACGTGTGGTCTTGTTGGAAGGTAGGGGGTGGACTTTGTGGTTTCTAAAGACATTTGGCCCAGTGTCTTTCTCTTGCCTATGGATCAGGAAAGCTCTCAGCAGGGATGCCTGCCTTCCTGTGTCATGATGCTCATGAATTAACCCTCTTATAACTATAAGTAAGCCCCAGTCAAATATTTTTTAAAAGATTTATTTATTATTATAGATGAGTACACTGTAGCTGTCTTCAGACCACCAGAAGGTTGCTGGGATTTGAACTCACTACCTTCAGAAGAGCAGTTGGTGCTCTTACTGGCTGAGCCACCTCACCAGCTCCAAATACTTTCTTTTAAAGGAGTTGCTTTGATTATGATTTCTTCTCACAATAGAATAGTAACACAGTTCTTAACAAAAAGCATTAACAACCCACACATACAAAACAAAATATCTTTCTGTTTAAGTTGTACTTCTAACCATATTCCAAAGCAGGCACCTCAGAGTCTACAGGGACCTCCACATCAAACCAGATACATTGAAACTAATAGAAAAGAAAGTGGGGAAGAACCTCCAGCAAATAGGCAAAGGGGAAATTTTCCTGAAGAGGACGCCAATAGCTTATGTTTGAAGATCAAGAATTGACAAATGGGACCTCATAAAGTTGCAAAGCTTCTGTAAAGCAAAAGACACTGTCA
>NW_022196895.1:27727900-27743915 GCF_008632895.1 Mastomys coucha | reverse complement strand
GATAAGTGGATATTAGCCCAGAAGTTCAGAATACAGGAAGAACCCACAAACCACAAGAAACTCAAGAAGACCAAAATATAGTCATTTAATTCCTTCTTAAAAGGGGGAACAAAATACTCATGGAAGGAATTGCAGAGACTAACTAACTATGGAGCAGAGACTGAAGGAAGGACATGACAGCCTAATATAGCTATCTCCTGAGAGGCTCTGACAGTACCTGACTAACACAGATGTAGAGGCTCACAGCTACCCATTGGACTGACAGCTTAAGACAATCAGAAACAAAATCCTTTAGTAAATGTTCAGCTACCTCTTCTAAAACTGTGTGAACCTATTACCCTTCCCAAATCTCACCACAACTACCAATGTTGTAACCACAGTAGGTATGTGGCCTTGGGCACAGAAGCAGTCCCTTGATCAAAGCAAGCAACACTGTGACCCATAGAGGCCTTGGCTGGTGCCTTGTAAAGTTCCTGGGCCAATTTCAGAAGTCAGCAGTAGTCATTCTTTCCTACACAGCTTCCACATCAACATGAACACAGTAGTTAACACTGAAATCCACCAGATGGAGACACTGCCCACGCTTCAACATGAAGCTAAGGCAAGTAGTAGTAGTAAGCAATTTATGGTTTCAGGAATAAATGATTTCTTATACATTTCTCTTAACCTTGAAAATATCAAATAGTTAGGCCTGCCCTCAGTGTTCAAAGACTCTGCCCCTTCCCCTATAGGCTGCTGAAGCATCAGCTTCCCTGTCCAATGGGTAATCTATCTCCTGTACACCAGGAGAGACAAATGTGGACATACAGAAATAAACAAATTTAAAAAATAATGATTTACACCTGACTGGGGAACTGAGCTCAGAGTTTTCAGAAGTATATAGGCTTACATGGTTGACATAACCTAAACATTTTTTCTATACAAAAAAAGCCTACCAAAAAATTGATAACACACATGTATATACATCAGATATTTCTGCAAGTTCAAGCTAGCATGATCTATGAGTCCCAGAGGAGCCAAGGCTATATAATGGAACCATGACTCAAAACAAATCAGGGACTGGAAATATACAACAAGCACAATAGACCTAGCTAGCACCTGTATCTCTAGCATGACCGTATAATACACACACATACTGGGTATGGTGCTGGGGTGCCTGTAAGCCCAATATAGGGAAGTGGAGACAAGCACATTCACAGAATCACTAGCCTGCCTGCTTAGCTCAATCATAAGCTTGAAGTTGAATGAGTGATCTTGTTTAAAAAGATAAAGTCTCCTGACATCAACCTCTGGCAGCCATGCATGATCATCCCTGCAATGTGTACAGAGGAGGAAAAACCTAAAGGAAACAAGAGCTCAGTTATCCTGTAAACTCTCATCTTGATCCAATTTATCCTGGAAACTGTTATATTCACTATACAGGAGTGATCACTCAGTCCTGGACTTGGCCATAGGTGCCACTTAGTGTTTATTAAGATGACCCAAAGGCTCACTTTGCATAGATGATACAACTTAACTTGAGAAAAAAATGCTTTAACTGGGTGGTGGTAGCTCACACCTTACTGAGTTCCAGTACTCAGGTGGTCTTATATCAAAAAATGCCCCCAAACAGGGACTGAAGAGTTATCTCAGCAGTTAAGAACACAGGTTCAACCTGGTGCTGGTGGTGCACGCCTTTAGTGGACGTGCTTATCCCGTAATCCGGATGTCTCAGCGGTAAAGCTCTTGTTCGTCTTGTTTTAAAATAAGCTTGATGAAAAAGCTAGATATGGTGACATACCCCTTAAATCCCAGCACTTAGGAGGCAGAGGCAAGTGATCTCTGAGGCCATCTTGGTCACAGACTGAGTTCTAGAACAGCCAGAGCTACACTGACAAAACCTGTCTCAAAAAAAGAAAGAAAGAAAGAAATATAATAATAATAATAAGAAGAAGAAGGCTTAAATGCTGGAACTTTTAGTGATTCATTAGTGTTTATTTGCCTGGGTAGCAATTTATGATTTCAGGAATTAACATAAATAATTTCTCATAGATTGCTAACATTCATAATTAAACATCAAAGCCAGTATTAGTTCAAGAACACGAGGGACTGACATGGACAAGCAAAATGGCTTGCTTTTTCCCTGTGTCTCTTTCAAAAAAAGCCCATTACAAAACAACCAGAAAGGCCCCCACCTTCTGAGGACAGAATCTTGGCTTTGAGGTAACAATCTAGCTGCCAGCTCTGGCTCAAATTCCAACTCTGAGATCCAAAGTCTGACTGCAAACTCAGGCAAGCTGTAACATTTTGTGTACCTGCTACCACAAAGGGCTATTTTTTGGTTTTGTGGGGTTTGTTTGTTCTGAGACAGGGTCTCTCTACATAGCCCTAACTGTCCTGGAACTCGCTGTGTAGACTATACTCAATGGCTGGATGTTGGTGGCGCACACTTTAAACCCCTGCACTCAAGGCCATACATACATATGATTCATTAGAGTAGTTTACAGGCTCTGGTCTGGGTAGCTCGACAATGGTCTGACAGAAAGATCAAGAATCTGGTCATTGTTCAGTCTATGAGACTTGATCTCTCGGGGTACTAGGGAATTCCCAGAGCTATTGGAATTCAGTCTACATTGAATCCTGAAGGAGAGTCTAAGGTCAGTAAGGGAATGCCTCAGCAACAGGACAGATAAAATTGCCAGTGAGAATGAAGGCAAGCAGGCAAAAAGCAAAAGCTTCCTTCCATGTCCTTTTACACAGAAGGTATAGCCTTGAACTGAGATATTCCTACATTGACCTCCTAAGTACTGGGATTACAGAAAGATGTTGGCCACCATGCCCAGTCTCATGGCTATTTGAATCTAAAGATATGAAAGGAACCTGGCAGTTCTTTGGCACATAATTACCATTAATACAATACAACAGCTACCTTGTAGTCTAAAAGACTGACCTATTGTACAGGCAGAGTTATATACCAGCCAGGGCTACATAGAAATCATGTCTGGGGCGGGGGGAAGGGATGAATGAATACTGGATGAATACTTGGATTATTCTACTTTGTAGAAATACACCCCAAAAAGCAGGGACCATTAAAAAAATTAAAATTACTTGCTAATTGTTATTACCACAAACATCTTAATACAAGTGGAAAGCTAAAGATTTTTGTCAATGGTTTCCATTTTAAATATTAATCATAATATCTAGAAATAAAGAAAAAGTCTAGCCGGATATAGTAGAGCACACCTTTAATCCCAAAACTCAAGAAACAGAGGCAGGGAGTTCCAGGCCAGCCTGGTTTACAGAGAAACAGTGTCTGGGTTTATCTTTGAAGACAACCCTTACAGTAGTTTATCAGAGGACATGCACGACCTTAAAGATCTGGGACGTAGGGAAAGCTTCTGTTACTATTGAGTATCTGAATGTGTCCTCAAATAAAGCCTTCCCCAGACAGCAACAGGCTGGTGTTTCTCTGAAAAGCTGAAAAGCTGAGGTGAAATCCAATGTAATAATTATATCATGAGTACTAGTGTGGTGCATGAGCTGCAATCCTGGCTATTTATGGTATTGTCCCAAGAAAGACAGATGAGAGATGCTACATTCTGGTGTCTAACATTCCAAACGATTATTTCTGTTTTTAAAACTGTCAAGTTTGGAGTGGTGGTGCATGCCTATAATCGCAAAACTCAGGAGACAGAGAGGCAAGAGACAGGAGTTTCACAAGCTCATGCACACCCTTAACCACACAGGTAGTCTGAGGCCAGTATGGGCTCCAAAGGAGTCTGTCTCAATTCCAACACCAAAAATGCATCTGCCACAGAAACATGGAGCATTTGATTCATGGACAATTTCCTCACAAACACAATCTATTTATAAATACTTAAGACTTTAAACAAGACGGGTATGGTGGCGCACGCCTTTAATCCCAGTACTTGGGAGGCAGAGGCAGGCAGATTTCTGAGTTCGAGGCCAGCCTGGTTCTACAGAGTGAGTTCCAGGACAGCCAGGGCTATACGGAGAAACCTTGTCTTGGAAAAAAAAAAAAGGAAAGAAAAACAAGACTTAAAATAAGTAACAAAATGCTTACAACTTGAGGTAGGCATATGGAGAGGGGTTTGGGTATGTATATTAAATTGGATTGCGATGAGTTCAAGGCCAGCCTGAGCTACATAGAGACTTGGTTTCTATAACAAAAGTAAATAAAACCTCACTGGGCTTGGTGGCACATACCTTTACCCTTAACACATCCCCAGATAAGGGAAACAATCTCTAAATTCAAGGCCAGCCTGGTTGGTCTACATAACAAGTTCTAGGGTAGCCAGCTTTACTGAAACCATGTCTCAGTAACAAACAACAACAAAACAAAGTCTACATCCTTATAACATTTCTAAGACTAAGCTCTGTATAACAGTGGGGATTTGTATCCATCTGCCTGCCTCTGTCTCCACTGTGCAACTACTCCCAGCTAATAGTTTTGGGTTTTGTTCCTGACCATCCCCTTCTCTTTCTATGACCTACAGCATGGAGCCATCTTTGTGGGCCTCAGTTTTCATTTATAAACTTAAGACATGTCATCTTCTGTTTCCCTCACAAAAAGTTTGGAAGGCTCTGACAACCTCTTACAGCAGTAAAGTAGAATGATTTTCAGGTATTGTACTTGAGAGACAGCACATGCATTCTAGCCAGTATTCCTCACAGGGCTATGTCCTCAACCCAAGCATGCCATCATTAATAGGGATGAGGCATTAACTAGGTTCAACGTTTACATGTAGAATTTGTTTTTCAAATGTGCAGATTTAGGTCAAAGTGATCCAAAAGTAAGTGAAGACCAAATCTGTAGGAACGAGAGCTGTTCAAGAACTGCATTAACCTTGGAACTAGTTAATTTTTGTGCCTAGGCTCATTATGTAGCCCAAGATGACCTTCAATTTCCCATCTTTCAGACTCACTTCTCAAATGAAAATATAACACACATGCGCGTCCATACAAAGTGGGCCACAGTCCTAAGTCCATGAATCAATTAACCTAATAATTAAGGCCAAGGGAGGAAAAGGCTTCTTTGGTTGTCTTTAAAAAGTGAGTGATTGGGAACTGGGTTTAATCCCAGCACTCGGGATGCCGAGGCAGGCTCAACACTGAGTTCCAGGCCAGCCAGGTCTACAGAGTAAGTGGCTACACTGAGAAACTCCATCTTGAAAACAAACAGAACACAAAAGTACAAGTGGAGGGCCAGCAAGATGGCCCAGCAAGGAAAGGCACATGCCATCCAGCCTGAAGTCCTGACCCATCTCCACCCATGACCCACATGGATGGGACACCCTCAAGTTGTCTTCTAACTTCCTCAGCACCTGCACTGTGGGCACACATGTGGGCAAACACATTAAGTTTAAAAAATACTAGAACTCAGCTGGGCAGTGGTGGCCCACACCTTTAATCCCAGCACTTGGGGGATGGGGCGCAGAGGCAGGCAGATTTCTGGGTTCGAGGCCAGCCTGGTCTACAGAGTTAGTTCCAGGACAGCCAGGGCTACACAAAGAAACCCTGTCTCGAAAAGTGAAAATAAATAAATAAATAAAATAAAATAAATTAGGAGCACTGACTCTAGAAGAAACAGAAATGAAGTACACTTACACCTTAAATCTAGACACAAGCCAAAACTAAAACAAGCAACAAAAATCCCACTTCAAGTATGCCCAAGGTAATACTCACTGAAAACAGAAAGTTTATAGTCCCAGAGGAAACAGCTACAATAAGAAAGGGAAGCTATTTTGTCTCTGGAATGAATCTTCTTTCTTCCAATTCCATTCCTTCTTCCAATACCTAAGACAGAAATGCAGGTGCAGTGAACAAAGTTTAGGTAGTGTGGGAGTTTTTGCAAAAGTTATGAAGTTTTTGTTTGCTTGTTTTTCCAGACAGAGTTTCTGTGTGGCCCAGGCTATCCCAGAGCTCACTGTAGAGATAGACCAGTCTGGTATCAAACTCTAGAAAGCTGCCTGTCTCTGCCTCCCAAGTGGTAAGATTAAAGGTGGATAGCACCACACCCAGCTTTATATCGGGCTTATATTTTAGGAAAAATAAGAGCCAAGAGACTTTACCACTGAGAAGATTTTTCAGATTGCTGCAATAGACTCTGGGATTAAAGGTGTGCGCTAGGATCAAAGGTTACAATTTAACAGAGCAATCTCTGAAGCAAACAAACAAAACCATCTGGAAATAACCTCGCTTTACTTCAAGACAAGTAACAGAAGTCCCACCGAGGATCAAAGGCTGTATTCTACTTGAATGAGACATACATCATTAACTACCCACCCCAAACACACATACACATTTAGGTCAAAACTTGCTCTCTAGCCAGGATCTATCACTTTGAACTCTCCTCAGGTTTCCGTATACAAGTCTTAAAAATTACCGGACAACATGCTAGGCCCCTGAGGACAAGGCATCTTGTGCCAGGAGGCGATGGTAAGTGTTGGTGGAGCCATTCATTCTTACTCAGCTTTGCATGAATCTCTTCACAATCTCTTCCACCTGTCCTACTTGCCCAGTACTCCAGAATGTATGCAAAGCAGAAACTCCAGGCCCCACCCACTCAATCCTAAGAGAGGGCACTGAAAGCAAATAGGCCTAGAAAGGGGTAAGTGAGCGAAAAGGAGTCAGATCAGGGCAAGGAATGAAGGGCAAAACACACAGCTCGGAGGACGGGCATAAGACCCAAAGTTTAAGATGGAGGGATGGTAGTAGGCAAGCGGGGGCTACAAGTAGATGCAGAAGATGGGGCAGGAGGAAAAAAAGAAAAGAAAAAAGTGCGAGAATACAGTTAAGCAAGAAAACGATGAGACAAGAGGGAAAGAAGAGGCTGGAGCCGGGAGGGGTTTAACAGGCAGAAGGAAAAGGTGAAAAGGAGGATGTGGGACAGGAGAGTTCAGGGCGCAGTGGGAGTTGGGGAAACGACAGGGCGACGGGTAGAGCAACTGGGTCTGGGCCGCGGGGGTGGAATCCAGACGCCGGGCGGGGGAGGGGACTCTGGGTGGGGGGCCACCAGGCGGCGCAGGAGACCACCAAACTTTCCTCCGACTGTTTCCTGGAGGGACTTCAGACACTGAGGCTACAACTGCTGCCTCGCCTCCTCGGCCACGGGCGACCGCTGCCACCCAGAACTCGGGCACTCGGCCTCAGGATCCCGTTGGTCCTCGGCGGGGACAGGCAGTCCAGAGGAGGCCTTGCCCACCCGCGGTGGCCGCCTCCACGAGCCCCTCCCCCACAGCGCCCGGGACCCCTCGCCCCGGCAACCTCGAGACCCCGCTCTCCAGGGTACTGTCCGCCTCGGCTCTGAGCAGGCCTCGAGAAGGCCTGGCAAGAGCAAGCACGGCACAGCCCCCCTAGAATCCCCCACCTTCTCTCCTGACCCAGACACAGCCGGGGCGGACGGGACCTCTCGCGCTCTGCCTTCTCTTCCTCCTGCTTCATGGAGCCATGCGCCTAGGTGGAGGCTCCCGAGAAAAGCAGAGTCCCAAGACGGGTGAGGACCCCCGAAGGAGGCCGGCGGGAGGGCAGAGAGGAAGCAGCGGGGCGGCGGCGGCGGCCGGGGAGAACTAGAGGTATTCCCCGGGCGGGCGGAGGACCGAGTCGAGTCGGGACCCGAGTCCTCCTCTATCCCAGCAGGCACCGGAGGCAGTGAGGTAATGGAGGAAGAATGTAGGGAGTCCTCCAGTGGACCAAACGTCCTCTAGCGAGTCGGTGAGAACCATAGAGATCCCGAAGCTCTGGGAGTACCGCCCACTAGTCACGTGACCGTAGTCCGCACATTTTTGTGATTGGCGCTGGTTAGCGTATAGGCAACCGCTTTCATTTGTGGGGGGCCGAGTCTCACGCGGATAGCAGTGCGCGAGTCTCTCCAGGAAGACCTGAAATCTACCGGGCTCCCCTCGAGGGTGAGGAGCCCACCCGGTTCGGCTCACGGATCTCAGGCCGGCTGCTGCAATTTGCCTGGCCGCCCCGGGCCAGGCCGTGGCGCAGAGCACGTCGGGAATTGTAGTTCTGGTCGCGCGACGGCATTGTCCGGGAGGCTGTAGGTGGCACTTCTAAGCTACCGCCTAGGGAGCTGCGGCCTTGCCCAAGCAGTCGCCCACGTTAGCGATGCAATTCGGAGCTGCCAACGGCTTTTCTCCCCCATGTGCCCACGCACACATCACTCTGCCTGACCGAGTTCCGCCTTCGAAAGCGGCGTGGAAGTGGGCAGCTTGGATCAAGCCAAAGAGGGCCAGAGCCAGGCCCATGTGGTGTGTGCCAGGCTGAATGTCAGACATTGGCACCTGGCCTCCTTAGCTTCCCACTGGAGAAAGGCAGGCTGACTCAGCTTTAGGGTTGGCCTAGGCAACACCTACTACACTCGTCTGTAGTTCAGCACCAGAAGCCCCGGATGACATCAGAAGAATACCCACTATACAGGATTAGGCTTTAAAAAAAAAAAAAAACCCGACTAAGCAACTCCACAGACTGAGTAGGACAGGTTCCCAGCACCCACAAGGTAGCTCACAACTGCCTAGAATTCCAGTGCCAATAGCTGGCACACCTTCCTTTGACCTCCCGGGCACTGCAAACATGAGCTGCACATAAACACATACAATTTTTTTTAAAGTCTTTTTTTTAAGTGGCTCAAGCACGTATTGCTTTTCTGTTAAAAATGAAGGCACCCTTAATGTGTTTGTCAGCTTTTTTTAAATGTAAATCATTTAATAGTGAAGCTTTCCAACAAATCCTATCTATTTGAGAATGCATGATGTTTGAAATCAATTTTACTAGTGCATTAATTACCTGTAGGAAGCAAAACCCAAGGAAACAATGTCTAGAGCCCTTTAGATCCAAGCTTTTCAAGAATCCAAAGATGTCACCCCTATGCTTTCAAGAAAGGGGGGTAACTTTTTAAAAAAATGTAATCCCTACAGTAGTCCTCACAATTCCTATCACAAGCTTGAAGTGCTTACTTCTGTTAAGCGTCTGACTTAGCCTGTCTACCTGAAGAACTGAAAACTGTCTGAGCATGATTTAGAGCCAGAATTGCAGGAGGCAGAAAACTAGAGATCAGGTTTTTGTGTTTTCTTTTTCTTTTTCTTTTGAATACGGAGGCAAATTCCAAGTTTAATCAAAATAAATTTCACACAGTGAAGTTCTTTTCTAGCTGAATGTTTTAAAACACGACATTTGGGAACTGGCCTCAGTTGATTGCTCCCAGGGTAGTACTATCCAGTCATTAAACAACCCAGAGCTAAGGGAGTTATTGCTCCCTGGTTATCAAGCTGCCAGGAGGTAAATTTTAGGGCTAAGCTGGACTTAAAATGCCCTCAAATTAAAAACAGTTGTTGCTTTGAGCTGGTCAAAGGAATGGTCTTGAGAAGTAGGGTCCAGATGTTGTCTTTAAGTGATGCAGGGAACAGAGAAAAAGAAAAACATACATGCATGCACACAGGCTCACAGGCGCACACACACACACACACACACACACAAAACTACACCTTCAATTTCATCTCCTCCACAAGCAAGACAGAACTGATGAAAACGTGAAACAAAACTGGGCTAAGGTCTCTGTAGCACATTGCCTTGCATGCATTCAGTACAAGACTCAGTCCCCACTACTACCACAGGAAAAAGGAAAATGGGATTGAATTATGAGCAGGAGGAAAAAAAATGAGACAATTCCTTCAGTATGCAAAGAGTGGTGATGTTTCTTGTTTTTGGCATTACATTCAGAAATCCTCCACTCCAGAAAGTTTTACTCTGTGTAGCCCTGGCCGCCCTGGAACTCTATAGACCAGGCTGGCCTTGAACTCAGAAATCTGTCTGTTTCTGCTTCCCAAGTGCTGGGATTAAAGATGTTTGCCACCACTATCCAGCTGTATAATACAGAAATCTAATATAATCTAAATCCAATGTAATGGAAGAGAGAAGATGCCCAAAAGCTGAGTGGTACCAGCCTTCTACCTGAACCTGACATTTAGGCCTAGTCTGTCAGAAAAGCTGTCTCCATACAGTTACCACCCAGATGTTTTCCTTCCCATAATTTCTTTCTTGAAAGCTAAAAGTACATCTATAAATTGTCTTTGCCATGTTATCATGTCTTGGTAGAATAGACTAATAGAAAAAGACACCAGAAGTTGACCTCTGGTCTCTACTCGAATGTGCACACACACGCAGACCCTTCCACAGATGAACACCCCCCCCGACCCCACACACACACAGAGTTTGAGGCCAGCTAGAGCCTGCCTCAACCTCTACCCCTCTTCCAAAAAATAAAAAGGCAAACTAAAGTGAAACAAGCAAATGAGCAAGCCTTGAATCTCTAGATTTAGGAGGGGAATCTGAACAGCCAGTGCAGTGGTTGGTGCAGGCCTGTAACTAGTTATCTGGAAGGTTGAGGTAGGAGAATGGAGCTTGACAAACAGGCAGCAGAGTGAACATAGTGAGGCCCCATTTATAAAAGAGGAAGGAATTAGTTTAACCATGGCTTTTCCACCCATGCTCCAGTTCCCACATAAACTCAAGAGGCTTATATTTTATTAGTAAATTCCTAGGCCTTAAGCTAAGCTTGCTTCCTGACTAGCCCATGACTCAATTATCCCATTTATACTATTCTATATCTGCCACATGCCTGGTTACCTCTCCTTAGTTTCATACATTCGACTTCCAGAGATGGATGTCCCACCTTCTAATCCTGCCTCAGCTTATTGGCCACCGGCTTTTTATTGACAGGTGATGCTTCCACACAGTACACAAGAGACCAACCTTACAGGTTAGAGAGGGAAGGGGTGGGAATTTGAGTCCACACAAGTTAGTATAACAAAGCTGAATAAACACATTTTGCCACATTCATTTCAAATATGTAAAATAATAACCAGTTAATTATGTACTGGTTAGCACAGAACACTATGTAGCAAAGACAAAGGATAAACTATTCCTTCAGGTAACCACAGGGGTGAATAATTATTATTGTGTTTTTCTTTGAGATGAGTTGGCCTCAAATTTGAGATCCTTCTGCCTCCAGCTCCTGAGTATTGGCATAGGTATGCATTTATTAAAAATACCCGTGAAGTCCTGGATAACTGTTGCCTGTCTAGCCAGCCACTTTATGCTGTTACCACCATTACAAGAAAACTTTCTCAGGTGTTATTAGGAAACTTTCTCATGTCTGAGTTGATTGCATATTCTGTTATTCTCTGTGCTTTGGTGTTCTTGGAAACCAATCTCAATTAGAGGTCATACAGAACTGCTTCATATCGTTAGCCACAATAAGCTTGGACCTGAACCAGCTGCCTGGCAGCACTTCCTGCATTATAAGCTGCCCTTTTGTGCCAGGAAGCACTCCTGAACCCCAAAAGACCACCAAGGAGCCATTTCTGACGCAGCCAAATTAGGGCCCTCCTCCAACCCAACCTTGACCTGGCAGGACTGGAAGGTGGACCAGCCTCAAACCCTCAGCAGGCCAAGGTTTTGTAGGAAATACGAGCAAGTGTGGGGGTGCCCAGCCCGGCAAGCATCTAATAGAATGACTATTCCAAGTCAACAAGTGAGTGCTCTGAAGCAAAACAGTGAACAATTGCAAACGGTCTGAAAGTACATTTAAAACAATCGGACTAATCTTTGATTTACTGTTGCTAGGAAGTAGCTAAGGAGTAATTCTGGGGTATGGGCCAAGGACAAGCCATGGGGTCCTTCTTGGTACTCATGTGCATGCAGCTTGGGTTCAGCTGCAGGTCAAGTTCTCAGGCTTTCTTTTTTCTTTTTTTCTTTTTTTTTAAATGGAGTCTGATCTCAAAATGAAGTAGGTTTGGCCTCTCACCTTTAGCACAGACCCCAACATAAGAGGAAAAAAAACCTTACATTTTGAGTAGAAGTTGAAGTTTTAAGCTCCCAAGACCCATCTGGGTAACTGATATCCTGGCTGGCAAATTAAGACATGAATGTTAGGCAAGGCAAGTTCCCCACCACAGTTGAATACTCCAACCAGTGGAAACAGGATAACTGTGCCACAAAGACAGTCCCTAAGGAAGTCCCCTACCCCTACATGCTGATTGGTGGGATAAATCAGTACAAATGTCTGTGGATTTCAGGCTTAAAAGCTCTGTAGGATTCTGGCCTGTGGTCACAGTCAGCTCCCGTGTCTGCTTTGCAGCCCTGATCTGTAAGTCCTAGGGCAAATGCTCAATAAACTCTCCCTGTGTGACTGAGATCAGAGTTTGTGCGGTTTGTGGAACAACTCCTGGCCCCCAACAATACTGTTGAATAAAAAGCAGATATGCTGAGTGTAGAACAGCTCCTCCCTGGCATGCAGAAGGTCCAGGGTTTGGTCTCAGGGTGAGGGTGGAGAGGGCAACAGAAACTAACACCAAACAAGCAAGGGCTGGATGTGGTAGCACAGACCTCTTGTCCCATGACTTAAGAAGGTGCTAGCAAGCCTCTGTGAGCACCAGGCCAGTCTGCTCTGCATAGTTCCCCTTCAACCTGGGCTGCAAAGTGAGACCCTAGCTCAAAGTAAAATAAAGTAAAATAAACAAGCAAAACAGAAACATGGGCTAAGACTAGAGTCCAGTTAAGTTCAGTTAGTAGACTCTCTGCATTCAGCCCTTAGTCTAGAATAAACTGGGTGTGGTGAGTAGTCCATGCTGTCAAGATTAGGAATTCAAGATCACCCTTGACTACATAAAAGATTCAAGGTCTAGACTACAGACCCTGCCTAAAATAAAGTCAACAAAATCGTGTGTAGCTACATTGAGGGCTGATACTGGAGGATTGGGAATTTAAGATCAGCCTGTACAACAAAGCAAAAAGGCTAAGAGTGAGCTCCGTGGTAGAGGGCCTACTTGGTAGGTGGGCTCTGGATTTGGTTGCTGGTACTTCTAAACAAAACCTAAGGAAAACAAAACACCAAATGCCAAAGCTTTGCTCCTGGTGGGGGATGTATCTCAGCGTTGGAGCTCATACTTAGCATGTGTGAGACCTTTTGTTCAGTCCCTTGGACAGGATATGGGCTGGGGGTGATCAGTTCCTTTTTAAAAGGTGGAATGACAGAGGCAGGCGGATTTCTGAGTTTGAGGCCAACCTGGTCTTCAGAGTGAGTTCCAGGACAGCCAGGGCTACTCAGAGAAACCCAGTCTCGGGGAAAAAAAAAAATGGAATGAACCCTAATTCTGGTACCAAATCGTATCTCACTTAGAATATCTTGGAAAAGAATATTCTTGGTGTTGCACAAAGTAATACTGGAACAAAGCAAAAGATAGCTGGTGAGGCGGTAAAAAAAAAAAAAAAGAAAGAAAGAAAGAAAGGTACTCCATGTCCAAACTGATGTGATGTGTGCCGTTTGTCTTTTTCATCCCTAATGCAAGAGGTAGCTAGGCTATCCCTAACTGGCTCAGGTTAAAACTCTCTGCTTTGTTTTGTTTTTGTTATTTTTGCTTTCTGAGACTGGGTTTCTCTACACTGCCATGACTGCCCTTGAACTCTGGACACCAGGCTGTCCTTGAGACCCATGTACCTCAGGAGTACTGGGACTAAAGGTGTGTACCGCTATTCTTGGCATCAGGATCTTTTCTTTCTTTCCTTTCTTTTTTTTGGTTTTTCAAGACAGGGACAGGGTTTCTCTGTATAGCCCTAGCTGTCCTGGAACTCACTCTGTAGACCAGGCTGGCCTCGAACTCAGAAATCCGCCTGCCTCTGCCTCCCAAGTGCTGGGATTAAAGGCATGCGCTACCACCACTGCCCAACTAGGATCTTTTCTTAAAGGAAAGTTTTGGTGGCTGTGAGTTTAAAATATTTGCAAGGCCAGGTGATTTTATGAGTCTGAAGACAGCCTGGTCTACAGAGAGTTGTAGGACATCCAGGGCTACACAGAAAAACCCGGTCTTCAAAGATGAAAATAACAATAAATTAGTAAGTTTTACAAGGTGAGGGAGACTGTGGGCCGGCCATCTTGACAGAAAAAGCTTCTTACAAGGTATAGCCACCATGATGATAGAAAAAAATCACAATGCATAGGCAAAATTAACTATTTTCAAGTAAAAGGGGTTTAATTCTAGGACTTGATCACATAGATGTGAAGAATGTATAAGAGAGAGCTGGAGAAATGGCTCTGCAGTGAAGAACCTTGCTGTTCTTACTGAGGACCCCAGTTTCTAGTACCCACATGGTAGCTCCAGGGGCCTGGTGGTCCCTTCTGATTGCCTCTGGCAGCAGGCGCATTTGTAGTACACATGCATGTATGCAGGCAAACCTCATGCACACTCTTAAAAAAAAAGAGAGAGAGAAAAGAATCCAAAGGAAACAAAGTAGGGGAGCTGAGGATATAGCTCAGTTGGTAGAGTGCTTGCCAAGCATGGACAAGGCCCTGGGTTTTATCTCCACCCCTGAGTAAACCTAGTAAAGTCTAGCATGCATCCATAACCTGAGCAGTCAGGAGCTGAAAGTAGCTGGACAGTGATGGCATACACCTTTAATCTCAACACTCGGGAGGCAGAGGCATCATCTACAGAGTTCCAGAACAGCCAGGGCTACACAGAGAAACCCTGTCTAAGAAAACAAAACAAAAAGGCCGGGCAGTGGTGGTGCCTGCTTTTAATGAGTTGAAAGTAGGAAGGTCAGACCTTCAAGGTCATCCCTGGCTACATATTGAATGTGAGACTAGCCTGGGATACATGAGACCCTGTCTACCTCAAAAACCCAGAGAAATGTGAAAGAAAGAAAGTAGATGTGGATAACTGTTGCTGGGTGTCCATCATCGAAGATTGCTTGGAAGTGGGTTTAAGCCAACCACAACGGCCAACTGACCACACTGGGTGTTCAGGATCCCAGTGCAACTCCAAGCCTTTTTCAGGGTGAGCTTATTTTATTTTATATGCACTGTGTGTTTTCTCTGCGGGTATTACTGTGTGAGGGTGTCTGATCGCCCGGAACTGGAGTTACAGACAGCTGTGAGTTGCTATATGGGTGCTGGGAATTAAACCCGGTCCTCAGAAAGAACAGTCAGTGCTTTTGACCACTGAGCCATCTGCCCAACCCCTCAGGGTGAACTTTTTTTTGTTGTTTTTGTTTTTTTGTTTTTTGTTTTTTTGAGACAGGGTTTCTCTGTGTAGCCCTGGCTGTCCTGGAACTCACTCTGTAGACCAGGCTGGCCTCGAACTCAGAAATCCTCCTGCCTCTGCCTCCCAAGTGCTGGAATTAAAGGCGTGCGCCACCACCGCCCGGCAAGGGTGAACTTTTAAGCATAAAAACCATATTTTGGGTTGACATTGGTTAACAGGAACAGATAGCCAGAAGTGGAACTACAGAAGCCAAAAAAGCATGGTAAGTAGTATATTAAGAGACTTTCCCTGAACTGTGGATTTTGATGGATTAGGTGTTTGTTTTTGTTTTGGCCGGTAGCACTGTCTATGTGCGGGAGTGGTACTTCCATCATGGACTTGGTTGTGCTAAGGTCTGAGGCCCTGTAAACAGTAACCTCAAATGAGCAACTTGAGGAAGCAGCCATGCAGCGCTGAGACCCCTGGGGAGTGCCTGGCTCCCTTCCAGAGCAGAGGTTGTCACTGCAGACTGTCACTGCATCATTGCCACAAGAAGCAAGAAGAAATACCCTACTTCTCTCTTCCCACCTTCTACTCCCCCAGAAAGGAAACAGAATTTTTGGAGGCACATCTGGACTTTGCAGCTGTGGGTTCTTTCCCAGCCATCCAATGCCAAGTAGAGAAGACTGGACTGGGCCTGCACGAATAGAGAAATAGAGACACAACTCTCACTGAAAGGTCTAAGGAGGTGAGCTTGCCTCTGCTCTACCAGAGACAGGCCAGGCACAATTCCTTCTAGACTTAGTGGAAACCTTAGAAGCTCTGGGCTTTCTCCCAAGAATACTGAAAGCTGTCATCATCCCTGAACTGTCTGGCAGCTTGGGGCCTACTGTGCTTCTGGATTTCGGGTTCCTAATGCCATGGCCATCTAGACATGCCAGGAAAGAAAGGATCTGGGGTCAGCTGCTTTTTTTTTTTTTCTTGGCCTTTCT
>NW_022196895.1:27719325-27727886 GCF_008632895.1 Mastomys coucha | reverse complement strand
CTGCTTTTTTTTTTTTTCTTGGCCTTTCTGAGGTTGGTAGGCCACAGGCCAAGGCTTAATGCTTCCCAGCTGTTGCAAGGACAAAGGTTGCTATGGTTCTCAGTGAGGACAGCTCAGAGGTACAAACAAGTGCTCCCTGCCCCACCAACCACCCGACTGTTCTAGATGCTGGCATGCTGATGGGGGTAACTGAAGCTGAATAAAAAACTGACCTCTAACCACATCCCATCTCTGAATAACAGGCTGTTGGCTTACGCCTAGCAACAAGCTAATTTAGAGGCAAAACATTCACTTCCTTCAAGTGAACTTTTAGGAAGAATTCCCTATTTAGCATCTTATGTTTACACATATGTGGGTATGCATATGATTTAAATCAGATGCATTATGAGAAAGGCCATACACAACAAGGAAAACAAATGAATGACCTACTCTATCAATCAAAATGGAGAACCATCTCTAATGTCCCTTATCAATAAAGGACCCCATGAAAAGAAGCCTGGAGGGCCAGGTGAGATGGGTCAGCGGGTAAGGCACCGACTTCTCCTGAGTTCAAATCCCAACAACCACATGGTGACCCACAACCACCTGCAATGAGATGAGATCTGACACCCTCTTCTGGTGTGCCTGAAGACAGCTACAGTGTACTTATTTACAGTAATAAATCTTTGGGCCTGGAGTGAGCAGGGTCCACCGGAGCAAGCAGAGTCCACCGGAGCAAGCAGAGGTCCTAAAAGTCAATTCCCAGCAACCAAATGAAGGCTCACAACTATCTGTACAGCTACAGTGTGTACTCATATACATAATAATTCTTTAAAAAAAAAAGAGCAGGGCAGTGGTGGCTTATGCCTTTAATCCCAGCACTTGGGAGGCAGAGGCAGGAGGATTTCTGAGTTTGAGGCCAGCCTGGTCTACAGAGTGAGTTCCAGGACAGCCAGAGCTATACAGAGAAACCCTGTCTCGAAAAACAAACAAACAAAAACAAACAAGAACAAACAAACAAACAAAAAGAAGTGATCAAAACTGAGGGTGACATCAAGGCCAAGAAGAGTTTGCCTGACAGCAGAAAGACTTCCTGCAAAATAGCTTTGCAGTCTCCGCCTTGCCCACCAGAACAAAGCAGTTGTGAGCTGTCCTGTGGGTGCTGGTCATTTGGAAGAGCAGCCCGTGTTCTAACCACTGAGACGTGTCTCCAGACTCCCTCAGCTGGATTCTAAATGTTTACCCATAGATTGGTGCTGCTGAAGAAACTCAAGGCCCAAGGGCTGAGAATAAGTTACTGTTTAATGCTCAGCCCTAAGTAACATGTACACCACCACCCGTCTTTCAAACTCAGGGAACATTGCAGAAGAGGGAGTGGGAAGGATGCAAGAGCTGAAGATAAGGAGGTGTACTGTGAAAGGCTGTCCCTGATCCCTGCAGTCCTGCACCCACTGCAGCGAGGGTGATCCCTGCACAAGACCAAGTCAACAAGGTCAGTCAGTAAGAATCACAATAGATGCCAGACAGTGTAGGCACACACCTTTAATCCCAACACTTGGGAGGCAGAGGCAGGCGGACTCTTGAGTTTGAGGCCAGCCTGGTCTACAGAGTGAGTTTCAGAACAGCCAGGAGAAACCTTGTCTCGGAAAAAAAAAAAGAATCACAATAGACAGCCCTAGTTGGACTCAATGGGTCATAAAAAGGGGGAAAAAAAAGGTATGAAGCAAGATGTATTGGAGAACACAGTGGGCATGCATTCCCTGTGCTCTCGTAGAAGCACTAGGGAAACCAAGAGTGTTAAATATACAGACTTGTGCCTTCTAAGAAAGGGATGTATACCTGTGTGGTTGGAGTCTACCATGGCTGGAGAGCTTTCAAAGCATTATGGGAGACTCCTTCCTTAGCAGGTGTTCCTCTCTAACCTTCTTGGGGCATTCTAAGCTCCCATACCTCCCTCTACCAGAGGAATGTCATTTAGCCTCAATTAGAAGGTAGGACCAATTCCCTTCATCCTGATGAAATAAACTCACCCAGAACCTGAGATTCCTGAAACCCTTCCCCATGCTAATGAGGCCAGAGAGAGAAGAAAAAAAAAAGGCCTAGATAGCTGTTCCTCTTTTTTTTTTCTTTTTCTTTTTTTTTCGAGGCAGGGTTTTATGGTGTAGCTCTGGCTATCTTGGAACTCACTCTGTAGACCAGGCTAGCCTTGAACTCAGAGATCTGCCTGCCCTTGTCTCCTGAGTACTGGAATTAAAGGCACTATTAAAGAATATATCCGGGCTGACAAGATGGCTCAGCGGGTAAGAGCACTGACTGCTCTTCCGAAGGTCCTGAGATCCGCAACCACATGGTGGCTCACAACCACCTGTAAAGAGATCTGATGCCCTCTCTGGTTTGTCTTAAGACAGCTACAGTTAATTATGAGGGATGGAGTGGCATAATCCCAGCAACCACATGATGGCTCATGGCCATCTGTACAGCTACAGTGTACTCATATACATGACATAAATAATTTTTTTTTTCAAGACAGGATTTCTCTGTATAGTCCTGGCTGTCCTGGACCTCACTCTGTAGACCAGGCTGGCCTCGAACTCAGAAATCTGCCTGCCTCTGCCTCCCAAGTGCTGGGATTAAAGGCATGCGAAACCACAGCCTGGCTTAAATAAATCTTTAAAAAATATATATATCCTCTGCTGCACCCAAGAAATACACCACAATATCTAGGATAGGCATCACCTCAGAATTAAAAACAAAAACAAAGCCAGGCGGTGGTGGCGCACGCCTTTAATCCCAGCACTTGGGAGGCAGAAGCAGGTGGATTTCTGAGTTCAAGGCCAGCCTAGTCTACAGAGTGAGTACCAGGACAGCCAGGGATACACAGAGAAACCCTGTCTCAAAAAACCAAAACAAACAAACAAACAAAAAATTACAGCATCTTCAACAAATAGTCAAATTGAATGGCTGTATGTAGAGAATGTAATTAGACTCATACCTATCACTCTACAAAAACTTCCAATTCCAAATGGACCAATGACCTCAACAGAAGACTGACCAGAAAGTGGGAAATAGCCTTGAACTCACTGGCACAGGAAAAGACTTCCCAACCAGGACATCAATAGCCCCAGGCACTATGAACAATAGTTAGGAAATGGGCCCTGTGAAATTGAGGATCTACTGTATATCAAAGGACACCATTATATGAAGAAAGCATCAGGCTACAGAATGGGAGAAAAATCTTTTTCCAACTACATATCCGAGAAAGGGCTAATACCCAAAAATATATAAAGGACACAAAAATAAACAAACAAACAAACAAAATCCTGGACATCAAGTAAACAAGTAACCCAATTAAAAAGTGGGGTACATAGCTGGAGAGATGGCTCAGTAGTTAAGAGCACTGACTGCTCTTTCAGAGGTCCTGAGTTCAATCCCCAGCAACCACATGGTGGCTGTTCACAACCATCTGTAATGGGCATCCGAATCTGTCTTCTGGTGTATCTGAAGACAGCAACAGTGTACCCACATACATGAAATAAATTAATCTTAAAAAATTGGGTACAGCTGGGCAGTGGTGGCACATACCTTTAATCTCAGCACTTGGGAGGCCGAGGCAGGCGGATTTCTGAGGCCAGCCTGGTCTACAGAGTGAGTCCAGGACAGTCAGGGCTACACAGAGAAACCCTGTCTTGAAAAAGAGAACAAAACAAAACAAAATTGGGTACAAATTTAAACAGAATTCTCAAAAGAGGAAACTCAAAATGCTGAAAAACTCTTGAAGAAATTGTATTAGTCAGAGTTCTATAGAGTCACAGAATTTATGCAATGTCTATATAGAGAGAATTTATTGAGATGACTTACCGTCTGTAGCAAAACTACCCCAATAATGGTCAGCTATGAATGGAAGTACAAGAATCTAGTAGTTGCTCAGTCCCAGAGGCTAGATGTCTCAGCTGGTCTTCTAGGCTCCAACAGATTTGCTGTCAAGGAAGTGCAAGCAGGAGAAAGAAGAACAAATCTTCATTCTCCTACTGTCCTTATATAGGCCTCCAGCAGAACGTGTGGCCCAGATTAAAGGAGTGTATCTCTGGGTCAGAACCTGGGACTTCCTTTTCCCCAGGCTGACTTTGAACTCAGAGATCTCCTTGCCTCAATCTCCAGGGATTAAAGATGTTTACTACCTTGCCTGGGGCTACATTTTTTGAAACAACTTTTTTTTTTCAAGACAGGGTTTCTCGAGCTGGCGAGACGGCTCAGTGGGTAAGAGCACTGACTGCTCTTCTGAAGGTCCTGAGTTCAGATCCCAGCAACCACATGGTGGCTCACAACTACCTGTAATGATATCTGACACCCTCTTCTGGTGCATCTGAAGACAGCTACAGTGTATTATGCTGGAGAGAGCTGGGCCAGAGGGAGCCCGGCTGTCCTGAGTTCAATTCCCAACATCCACATGATGCCGCAAGGCCATTTGTACAGCTACAGTGTACTCATACACATAAAAATAAATAGATAAATCTTAAAAAAAAAAAAAAGACAGGGTTTCTCTGTGTAGTCCTGCCTGTCCTGGAACTCACTCTGTAGAACAGGCTAGCCACGAACTCAGAAATCTGCCTGCCTCTGCCTCCCAGGTGCTGGGATTAAAGGCGTGCACCACCACAGGCCGGCCTTGGGCTATGTTTTTTATGCCCCACTGTGCCTCAAGATCTTTATGCCAAGATCCAGGTCAGAGCATGTGTTTTCTCGACTTAGGATCTGGATCACAGGTGAACCCTGCAATTCTAGATTGTAATTCATTCCAGATATAGTCAAATTGACAACCAGGAATAGCCATTACAGAAGTGCTCAACATGCTTAGTCAGGAGGAAAACACAAGTCAAAACTACTTTGAGATTTCCTTATACACCAGCCAGAACGGTCAAGATCAATAAAAACAAATGACAGCTCATGCTGGTAAAGTGAGATTCCCAGAGGGATCCCCACACTCAAATCCTGGGAGCAACGACCCTACACACCACCAAGACACGGACTTGATGCAACCGGCAAGAGGCTTTTTATTCCAGCTAGCTGGGGCAAGACTCATATTCCTCGAAGGGGTAGAGGAGTCTGGCCCCGAGCAAGGTCTTAGGCAGCTTTTTATTCCTGTACAGTTGCTGGGGCAAAAGGGAAGATTGGGGTAAGGGGAAGGTACAGGGTGGTTTCTGATTGGTGCTGGCTCTGGCTAGGGTTCAGGGGCAGGTTAGCCACCTGGCAGTCATTTGTTACCTTCTCTTTGCCAGGTCATCCTGGTCTCCTTGTTTCTGGGTTCTGGGAGCTACTTACCTTTAATCCAGATATATACTCAAAGGACTCTACATTTTACTACAGAGACATTTGCTCATTCATGCTCATTTCTGCTCTATAATAACCATAAATTGGAAACAGCATAAATGTGTCAATGAATGAGTGGATTTTAAAATTTTTGGTACATTTACGCAATGGAATGTTAATCAACCATTAAAAATGAAATTATGAAATATATAGGTAAATGGATGGAACTAGAAAAAAAATTATCCTGAATGGGGTAACACACTCAGAAAGACAAATATTGTATGTACTCACTTTTATGTATATGTGAGTATAGAGGCTTGCTTGTATAACTTACACACACACATATATATACACATATATGAACACAGAGGCTAGGGAGATGGTAAGAAATTCTCGAGGGGGAGGGGGGAGATGGGTATCACTAAAAATGGGAAATAGAATAGTTATGGATGGACATGGTCAGGTAGTTAGTTACTGGAGTGGAAATATCAAACAGGGAGTGAGAGGGAAGAGGGCAGGAAGGGAGAGAATACAGGGAAGGACAGCTAAATTAAGGGTCACTTGAAGGGTCATACAGAAATCTAGTACAGTAGAAGCTTCCTATAATATATACATATTTCAAACTGAGCCAGCTTGTCAGAAAGATACAAAGGCAGGCAGCTTTCTGAGTTCAAGGTCCACACAGGACTGAGCAAATTCAGGTCCAGGGGTGGTGGGAGTGGTGATTGCAGAGCTGGATCTCACCCAGTTAGCTTATTGTTTGTGTTTACAAAGGCATGCAGATTCCTGAGTTCAAGGTCAGTCTGGGACAGAGCCAGTTTAAGTCCAGGCATGGTGGGAATGGTAATCTCAGGCTGTGATCTGACCCAGTTTAACTTATTGTTTGTTCTTACAAGGCAGGAGATCTCTGAGTTTATTTGCTATGTTTAAAAAAAAAAAATGTACTTGCTGTCTCTTTCTAAGATCACTGGGGCTAAGGTCATAAAATGCTGATTTGTGGAATAATCAAAAGGGCACCTGGGGTAATGATTGAATTGATATGTAAATAAAAGACTAGGCTTTGGTCTGCAAGAGCTGAGCTATCTACACAGCTAGAGAGCCAGCTCAAGCAGAACACAGAGCTGTCAGTTTATACCCACTATTGACTTCAAGTCTTTCTTTCCCAGCTCCCAAACCCCCCTTCCTCAGGACCCCTCTCTAGTCTGAGGCTGGCCCTTGACATTGCTGTTGCCAATGCTATTGGTGGTGCTCCACACACTGATGATAGTAAGGCTGAACACCTATACAATTCATTGAACAGGCAAAGTAGAACTGGTGCTTCCCTAAAGCCTTCACCCCTATGGACTAGTATTCATGGTATGGAAGGCACTCACTCTGTGCACCACTAACCCAGCCACAAACCCTTTGAACTACAAAAGTGACCTGCCTGCAAAATATGCTGGTGGGATGGTGGCACAAAGCTTTGGGAGTAACCTACCAATATCTGATTTGAGTTAAGGCCCACTTCATGAGTTGGAACCCATCCTCCACACTGCTTAGGTGGCCAAGAACCTGAGATTACATAGTTCAGGGAAAAAAAACCAAGTACTACTGTTTTGTTAAAGGAACATAGCAATAAAAATGACTTCTAACAATGGCTGCAATACTCAGAGATCAGTGCCTTGCTTAGAGCAGCTTCCTTTTGCAGTAGATGGGAACAAATACAACTGGACAAAGGGTAAGAGTGAGAGACCTTGGAACACTCAATCCAACTGAATCCATACCCTCAGGGCTTAGGGAACTCTGTGGGAGAGGAGGCAGAAAGAACATAAAAGCCAGAGGGGATGGAGGACACTGAGAGACCAAGCCTTCTCGGGTGTGTATATGAATTTAGAGGCTGTGGCAGAATGGGCTTGCACAGGGCTTGCACAGGTCTACATCAGATTGGGTCCTATAGCTAAAAGGAGAAGTAGACACACACACCCATCCCTAACCAAGAAAGAAGACCTCTCCAATTGATAGCCACTTGCAAATGAAAAATTAGTTTTCCTCAAGGATTATGCCACTCACACCAGGGAAACAAACCACTCTATTTTTTTTTTTTTTTTTTTTTTTTTTTTTTTTTTTTTTGTTTTTTTTTTTTTGTTGTTTTTTGGTTTTTCGAGACAGGGTTTCTCTGAGTAGCCCTGGCTGTCCTGGAACTTACTCTGTAGACCAGGCTGGCCTCGAACTCAGAAATCCGCCATCTCTGCCTCCCAAGTGCTGGGATTAAAGGCGTGCACCACTGTCACCCAAAACAAACCACTCTCAAGGGTAGCCTCCATGTGCAACTGTAGATGGCCAACAGATAGTGAACTTGTCACATAATGTTAAATCAGTGCATTTAAAAAAACTTTACAGGTCCTTTGCATGGATTATGCCTGCTGGCTTTGGGTTTTCATGGAATTCCTGTGTGTGTGAATACAAGTTTCTGTATCTATAAACATTTCTTTTGCTTTCGTTTTGTTTTGCTTTTGCCTCTTTTTCATTTGGTTGTCTTGTCAGACTCTGATTTGTTTGATTTTGATTAACCTTATTTTATTTTATTCTTTTTTTTTTTTTTTTTTTTTTTTTTTTTTTTGGTTTTTCGAGACAGGGTTTCTCTGAGTAGCCCTGGCTGTCCTGGAACTCACTCTGTAGACCATGCTGGCCTCGAACTCAGAAATTCACCTGCCTCTGCCTCCCAAGTGCTGGGATAAAAGGTGTGTGCCATCATCGCCTGGCATTTTATTTTTTTCTTATTTCTTAGATGTCTGTTCCTTGTCTAAGGAGAGACTGAAGGGTCCTAGGGGCTTTCGCCAGCCTTACACCTACCAACCTTGGGTCAAGGCTAGGCCAAGTTCCAGCTTCCTGCCTCAGGTCAAGACTAGGCAGAGTTCCATTCTCCATTCACAGGATCATTCCTGAGTAAAAAAAAAAAAATTCTCAGAGTGTAGTGACTGATAGTTACCTGGCACTCTGGACGTTTCCAGGTAGAGTTCAAATGTGTGTCATGCTTGCTAGCCAATAGATGTAAAGGTCAATACACTTAGCAATAAGTTTAAACTGTAATCTGTATCCCTAAAAAGTATAAAAACTAAGGCTACTGAGATGGCTCAGCGGGTAAGAGCAAGGGGTGCTCTTTCAAAGTTCCTGAATTCAAATCCCAGCAACCACATGATGGCTTACAACCACCCTAATGAGATCTGATGCCCTCTTCTGATGCATCTGAAGACAGTTATAGTGTATTTATTTATTTACTTACTTATTTATTTTTAGTT
>NW_022196895.1:27718710-27719315 GCF_008632895.1 Mastomys coucha | reverse complement strand
GGAACTCCCTCTGTAGACCAGGCTGGCCTCGAACTCAGAAATCTGCCTGCCTCTGCCTCCCAAGCACTGGGACTAAAGGTGTGCGCCAGCACTGCCAGGCCAGGACAAATGTCTTAAAGCCCACCTCCAAAGTGACATACTTCCTCCAACAAGGCAACACCTTGTTCTGTCTTTCTTTCTCTCCCCCCCCCTCCCCCCCAGACAGGGTTTCTCTGTAGCCCTGGCTATCCTGGAAACTCACTCTGTAGACCAGAAATCTGCCTGCCTCTGCCTCCCAAGTGTTAAGATTAAAGGCATGTGCCACCACGGCCTGGCAAATGTTCTTTTCTTTTATTTTTTTTTAAAGACAGGGTCTCTTTTCTCTATGTAGCCCTGGATGTCCCAGAACTCTCTTTGTAGAGCAGTTCAGCTGAAATCTCCTCTGCCTCTCAAGCATTAGGATTAAAGGTGTGCATCACCATGCCTAGTTACCCTTACTTTCTTAAGGGCCATGGATCAAAGAGATCTCAATAGGTCAGGACACATGCTAGCAGAGCTTTTGCTGATGTCTACGCAACTGTAAAACAAAAGGGCAGTGGTGGCGCATGCCCCAGGACAAAGGTCTT
>NW_022196895.1:27709817-27718700 GCF_008632895.1 Mastomys coucha | reverse complement strand
TTTTTGAGACAGGGTTTCTCTGTTTGTCCTGGAACTCCCTCTGTGGCTGGCCTCGAACTCAGAAATCTGCCCGCCTCTGCCTCTCAAATGCTGGGATTAAAGGCGTGCGCCACCACTGCCAGGCCTGGGCAAAGCCCACTTCCTCCAACAAGGCAACACCTCCTAATAGTGCCACTCCCCAGGCCAAGCATATGGAAACCATTCCAGTCAGGTAGGAGCAGGCTGGGCCGGTCAGCAGCTTTTCTTAGAGATTTTCCAGACCCAGAGCATTAATTGACTGCTACTTCCAGAGTTGCTCTAGAAAAACCAACCCTCCAAGAAAAGCCTTTACGTTGACTTCAAGGAAATGACTCACAGTTTCAACAGCCATGAACTTGCATTAAGCTTATTGATGAGCATGACTGTGCCAAGACAGTTGTGCCAAACACAGTCTTCTAGAATGACCTTAAAAAAATTAAGTTAATGGCAACTTTATGTCTCGTGGAAGCCTTTCCTACTTCTGACCTGCCAACAGGAGTTGATCCTGGCTGCTTGTGCCTCCGTCTCATCCAGGAAACTTGGCTAGAAATTACTTGTGTCTGCGCATATTCTATTGCCTCCTGCTCGTACTGTTCATTCAGCAGGTACACTTGTCCAACTAGGTTCCCATGGAAGCAGGCTTCAAGTGCATATCCACACAGATCACGATGACAGACAGTGGCCCCATGAAGATTATTAGCTGTTAAAGGGCTTGCCACACAAACATAAAGACCAGAGCTCAGATCTCCATTGTCACCTTAAAAAGTCAGACGCAGTGGTATGTCTCTATAAACCACAGTGTTTGAGAGAGAAGAAACTGAAGGATCTTGGGAGTTTGTTGGACCGGTGGCCTAGTCAATGCCCGATCTCTAGGCGCTCAGGAAATAAGTAAGGTGAGCAGGAAGACCTTTTTTCCTCCATGTATATATTCATATGTGTGTACAAGCACATGTGTGCACACATGTGAACACACTAAGGGTCTAGATAACAGGCCTTGTTATACAACAGACACAACAGCAGGGGCTTCCCATGTGTTATTTCAACTGTTTCAGAATCTGGGATTAGTGGCACATCTTTAATTTCAGCCCTTTAGGAAATAGAGGCTGGTGGATTTCTTTGTGTTCAAAGCCAGCCTGATCTACATAACAAGTTCTAGGCCAGCTAAGACCACATAGTAAGACTCTGTCTCAAAACACACACACACACACACACACACACAAAGTCAATAGTTTCTAATCCTTAGCTACCAAAAAGAGAGTCACCCATTTTCTCTCATGTCACAGTTTCTGCCAGGTGGAAGAGGTCACAGGCAGTATTTTTTTTTTTTTTTTTTTTTTTTTTTTTTTTTTTTTTTTTGGTGTTTTCCAGACAGGGTTTCTCTGTGTAGCCCTGGCTGTCCTGGAACTCACTCTGTAGACCAGGCTGGCCTCGAACTCAGAAGTCCACCTGCTTCTGCCTCCCAAGTGCTGGGATTAAAGGCGTGCGCCACCACCGGCCGGCTACAGGCTGTATTTTTAACAATGGTTTGTGTGTGCATTTGTGCATGTGCACCTTTGTGTGTGTGTGTGCATGATGTGTTTGGGACTCCTGCGCCGTCGTATGTGTGTAGAGGTAGAAGTCAACTTTGTGGAGTCAGCTCTCTACTCCCATCTTGGGTTCCTTGGGATCAAACTCAGGTAGTTGGATTTGTGAGGCAAACTGAGTCATCCCACTGGCCTACTAGATTTTGTTTGGTTGGTTTTTTTTATGTCATGAGCATGCCTGGAGGCCAGCAGAGTCATCTGGTGTCCTCTATAGCTCTCTACCTAGTCCTTTGAGGCACACTTGAGGCTGACACCCCATTTCTCCAGTTCAGCCAGCAGCCAGTAAGCCCCAGAAATTCTCCTGTTTCTACCCCTTAGAGCTGGGGTTGTGAACATCCAAGGGATTCCTGTTTTGTCACGTGTGTGATGAGATCCAAACACTGGTTCTCATTATTGTTCAGACTGGTGAGCCACCTCTCTAGACTCTAATGCTGGAATCACCCCACAAACCATAGGAACACCGGCCTTAGTCAGAAGGGATAATTTATTGAACATTTGCCCTATGACAAATCAATCAGGGCTACAGACCAGACTTGGGAGCTGACAGCAACTACAAGCCAGAATCCTACAGAGCTTTTAAGCCTTAAATCCACAAATATCTGCGCCAAGTTATTTCACTGATCAGGATGTAGGTATAGAGGGCTTCCTTAGGAACATGCTTTTGTGGGACACTTAACCTGTTCCCGTTGGTTTGGATATTCAACTGTGGGTTAAAAGTGGTGGCCTGTGTCTGGCCCACCACAAGGCTAGGGCTGCTCATGGAAGCAGATGTGGGAAGTTTGACTGCCTGCATGCATCCCATGCAGCCATCAGGCAGGCATCAGTCTGTGAAAAGCTGCAGGACTCCACTCCAGGAGTGGGGAAGCACAGTCTGAAGTCCCTGCAGAACCTGCCGGAGTTCAGCTCAGACTTTCTGGAGGGTTCTGGGGTTCCCAGGCCATACAGAGGCCAGGGACAGCAGATTCTTACTCTTGGACCCGCAGATGCCTCTGGATGCCATAGAAGAGCTGAGAACAGAGTGTAGGCCCTCGGGCTAACTCTGGTCCAGGCCTGAAGGGAAAAGGGCAGGGAGGAGAGCTCTCTAGCTGATTCCAGCAGGGAGGAGTCTCTGGTTTGCTTGGTGAGCTTGGCTTGGTGGTATCCATGTCTGGGAGCGTAGAGAGGCCTCCTGTGGGAGGTTAGATACGCAGCTCTTTAAAGGAAGACCTGCTCCATTGCTCCAGCACTGCAGATCTCAATGAGAAGAGGCAGTCCATGGTTTTAAGGGGTTTATTGTAGAAAGGTAGAGAAGTAGGGGCCAGCCATGGCCACATGGAGAGATGTGGGGAAGGGAATGCAGAAAGAGGGGGAGCAAGAGGGCAAAGAGAGAGAAGCAGGAGTAAGGGGGGGGAGGCAGCCCCTTTTATAGGGGGCCAGGCCTACATGGCTGTTGCCAGGTAACTGTGGGGGTAGAGTCCAGACAGAATACCAGGGCTGTGGTGTTGCCCTGTGTGACTGATGGCCATGGATTTATGGAGCTGAGGCCTCATATCAGGAGACTAGTGTCTGGGGGCTTGGCAACTTCCTTCAGTTCCCTGTAGAGTTATCTGCTGGGTCTCCAGTGTTTAAATCCTAGCTCAACCAGAAAACAGGCTGCCTGTTTCATGGTCCCACATTCAACTATGGCAGGGGACTTGCCTCACCTGACTGACATTCATGTCTTAACTCGCCAAGCAGGGTGTCAGTTACCCATATACATGACTCTTTTTGCAATAAGAGGCAATGGGAGGATCGGGAGGTCCCATGTCATCCTCTGCTGTATAACAAAGTTCAATCCTGGCTGGGGATACATAAAACCCTGCCTTAAAAGAAAAAGGAACAGGGCTGGTGAGATGGCTCAGTGGTTAAGAGCACCGACGGCTCTTTCAGAGGTCATGAGTTCAGATCCCAGCAACCACATGGTGGCTTACAACCATCTTGTAATGAGAGACTTAAAAAAAAAAAAAAAAAAAAAAAGGAACAATTCTATGAGTTTACTTGGGATTTGGTAGGCACCTCCTTTTGTTAACTTCAAGCCCATGCTAAATTTACATGAATATTCCACATGCTTACAAGATGTCAATTCCCATGGAGATCTTGGGAACTTAGGACTTTATTTGCCAGGCATGGTGGCACACACCTTTAATCCCAGCACGTGGGAGGGAGAGGCAGGCAGATGTCCGAGTTCGAGGCCAGCCTGGTCGACAGAGTGAGTTCCAGGACAGCCTGGGGTATACAGAGAAACCCTGTCTCGAAAAACAAAAACAAAACAAAACAACTTTATTCACCCTCTACTCAAAATGGAAATCTTATTCTAAATTGCTTCTTATATTGGTGCAGGGGTCTCTCTTATGTTGGGCTCCATTCCAGAGGCAGCTTATCATACCACAGGTGCAGGAACCTGGATGTTGGTTTGGGAACCAAGCTTATTGTGGCTAACTGTACAAAACATTTTTTTTTCCTTTCTTTCTTTCTTTTTTCCTGAGACAGGGTTTCTCTGTATAGCCCTGGCTGTCCTGGAACTCACTCTGTAGACCAGGCTGGCCTTGAACTCAGTGCATTAATATGGAAACTTATGATTCAATTCTGCCAACATGGCTTTGTACATTTTGGAGCTACATGCTATATACAAATATGTTGTATGTTCTTACTGTATTAAACATTTTTTTTTCTTTTTTTTGTTTTTTTCGAGACAGGGTTTCTCTGTGTAGCCTTGGCAGTCCTGGTACTCACTCTGTAGACCAGGCTTGCCTTGAACTCAGAAATCTGCCTGCTTCTGCCACCCAAGTGCTGGGATTAAAGGCATCACCGCCGGGAACACTTTTGATTTTTAATGAGTGGGTTTAAGTATACAGCAAGCTAAAGTGAAAGAACAAATAGCAAGTGATAGATGGCAAAATATGGGGAATATCCATCTGGATGCTCCAAACATCCATCAGATGCCCAGAAAGCCTTGCCTGGAGTTGCAGACAGAAACAGCAGAGCCGCGTGTCTTCTCAAGAGAGGCTTCCAAATAAGGAATAAGAACCAAGAGATAATATAACCAAACCAGGTGTCCACAACTTCTAGTATAAACCCACTGAGGAAACTGAGATGGTCAGAAGCTCCTCCTTGACTGAGCTTTCTCTTTAACGCTGAACTTCTGGCTGCTCTTTCTCCCCTGCAGGCTTTTGCTTTGATTACATTTTAAACATTTAACTATTTTCTGAGAGAAGGTCTCACTATATATGTGTAGGCAGCCTGGAACTCATGGAGACTTGGCTGGTATTGAACTTATGATCAGTCTGCCTTTGCATCCTGAGGGCACTAAAGGTGTATACCACCATACCCAGCCCCAAATCTTATTTAACTTTTCTTATTCATACTTGTGTGTGTCATTCAGTGTGAATGTGTTTTGGGGTGCTTGCGGAGGCCGCGTTATGGTGGCTGATTCCACTGGAGCTAGAATCACTAGTATTTGTGAGCCAAAAAATTATATTATCACTTGATATAACTCAGGAAATTCTCTCTCATGTGTGGTTCCTAGATGCAAATCCTCAGATGTGAGTTTCCAACATGGGGTAACCGCAGAAAGCTTGAGGTGGGAGTCGCAGAATACAGGTGATATGAAGTCAGAGATGGAATGATGGAGAGTGGGCTCCAGCTGAGGAGGGTGGAAGGAAGTACCACACAGGGAGGAACATTAAAGACTGATAAAGCATCCAGGAATTCTACTTTATATTTAACTGTTTCTTCGTATCCAATGTTTCTTGTAGAGACCATCTTAGGGTTTCTACCACTGCAACAAAACCATCATGACCAAAAAAGGCAAGTTGGGGAGGAAAGAGTTTATTTGTTGTATACTTCCAGATCATATTCGATCACTTAGAGGTAGTCAGGGCAGGAACTTAATTAAATAGGGCTGGAACCTGGAGGCAGGAGCTGATGTAGAGGCCAGAAAGGAGTATGGCTTATTGACTTGTTTCATATGGCTTGCTCAGCCTACTTACAGAACCCAGGGCCACTTGTCCAGGGATGGCACCACCCACCATGGGTTGGGCTCTTCCCTATTGATCACCGATTGAGAAAATGCCTTACAGACGCATCTCACGGAAGCATTTCGTCAACTGAGGTTCCTTCCTCTTTGAGGACTGTAGCTTGTGTCAGGTTGACATTCAAACCCAGGCAGTCCATCCTGATACAGGGGATATCCTCAGGCTCTTCAGCAAAAAAGAAACTGAAGACACACTCTGTGTCACAGGGGACGGTGACCATACTCTACTCAGAAGACTGTGCGGCTGTGCAGACAATGTGGTGGTGCTCATCTTTGCTGGCTCCAAGATACTTTTGTAGCCCAGAACGGTTGGAGGACTCTTTCGAGACAGGGTTTCTCTGTGTAGCCCTGGCTGTCCTGGAACTCACTTTGTAGACCAGGCTGGCCTGGAACTCAGAAATCCACCTGCCTCTGCCTCCCAAGTGCTGGGATTAAAGGCGTGCGCCACCACCGCCCGGCCTGGTTGGAGGACTCTTAATCCCTGCACCTGGGAGGCAGAGGCAGGAGAATCTCTGAGTTTGAGATCAGCCTGGTCTATAAAGCAAGTTGTAGGTCAGCCAGGGCCATACAGAGAAAACCTGTTCTGAAAAACCAAAGCAAGCCTGGGAGGGCTTTAAATGCTGGAACTTAAGCTGTGACCCATGCTTGGCTTTTACATGGGTGCTGAAAACCTAAACTCAGGTCCTCACAAATCACAACAATCATGTCTCTTACTGAGCTGTCTCTCCATTTTCCTTTTTGTTTTGTTTTGTCTACTCTGTAGCCCAGGTTGGCCTTGACTTTACTGCAATCTTCTTGCCTGAGCCTCCTGAGTTCTGGGATTACAGATGTGATTCACTCTGCTTGAACTATAAATATAACTTTTTTGTTGTTTTTCCCCTTCCTTCCTCCCTCCCTCCTTCCTCTGTGCCTCTCCTCCCCCCCCTTCCTTCCTGTTCTATAGTCCAGGCTGGTCTCAAACTTATTGTGTAGCCAAAAACGACCTTTAACTTCTGAACCTTTTTTTTGTTTTGTTTTGTTTTGTTTTTGAGACAGGGTTTCTCTGTATATCTCTGGCTGTTCTGGAACTCACTCTGTAGACCAGGCTGGCCTGGAACTCAGAAATCCACCTGCCTCTGCCTCCCAAGCGCTGGGATTAAAGGCGTGCGCCACCACCGCCCGGCTCCTTTCTAACTTTCTATGTCCCTATATCCTTCATACTAGCCCCTAGTACACTTTCTGTCATTTATCTTTTTGATGTACTCACATTAGAGCATGTGTGAAAACTTCATTACTTTTAAAAAGTTCTGTGTGCAGGCTGTGTGCATGTAAATGCAAGTGCCCTTGGATGTCAGAGGGACTTATATCCCCTGGACCTAGTGTTGCAGGCAGTTGTGAGCCAACTGATGTGGACTCTAGGAATCGAATTTGGGTACTCTGCAAGAACACTACACACAGCATTGACAGGTTTTGCCCTCCCTGCCCCGCCTCCCTCTTCCTTGCTAAAAACCATTAGATTCCATTCCTAAAGCTAGCCCCCACGGTCTATGCCTTTATCTGGCTACTGATTCAATCAAAATTACTCCTTTTTCTCCTTAAAAACCCAAGACTACAAAACATACCTGCTTGCTGCCTGCCTTTGCCTAATCCAGAGGCAGCCTTCCCTGCTTGACATTCCAGGGAAATAAATTCTCCTTTGTGCTAAGAATTTGGTGTCTGGGTTGTCCTGTACCTACTGAAGAGAGTAGTGGTGGGGGGGCCGGAGTATCCTCCCTTATACACGTGGTTTCCAGTGGCAGCTCAGATCACGGACAGCAATCAGGTCCTTAGTAGCAGAATGGACCTCGGACATCAAGATGGCCTCTGGTGGTAGCACAGTCCTGGGAAGTCTTTGGAGGAGGCATAATCCAGAAAAGAACATTCATCTCAGAGATCTTGTTCAGAGTCAGATTGGGCAGCACATCTGGGGACCCAGGGCTGCATACTCCTTTGTCCAGCACAGCTGCTCACTGCCATGCCTGTTATCACCACGTCCTTCCATCATGGGACACTTTTCCATTATCTTTTTTCCCCAATTCCATGAAACTGCCTTTTAAGGCCTCTTCCCAATAAGACCTGCCTTTATTTTATTTAAGTTGCTTGGAAAAAATTCATTATTTAACGAACACGGAAATACTGAGTGCTTGTCTTCTGCCTCATGGCATCTGAGATGCCTCTGCGTCCCTGAGACTCTCGGTGCCGTCAGCTGCTTGAACTCTCCCAAGAACACTGGACACTGTTAACCACTGGACCGTCTCTCCAGCCCAAGAACTTCATTCCTTTATGTATCTGTATGACACAGTACAAGGTTTCATAAGGGAAATTTCTTATACCTAAGATAGAATTTCTAGCTTATGCGGTAAATATGTATAGTTTAGGAAACACCTAGTAAATCTAAGTTTCTTTATATAAAGACTACATTACAGCCCGATGGTGGTGGCGTACGCCTTTAATCCCAGCACTTGGGAGGCAAAAGGCAGGCGGATTTCTGAGTTTGAGCCAGCTTGGTCTACAGAGTGAGTTCCAGGACAGCCAGGGCTATACAGAGAAACCCTGTCTTGAAAAAAACCAAAAAAAAAACCAAAAAAAAAAAAAAAAAAAAAAAGAAAGACAATCTACTCACCTGGGGGCTCCATTGACAGACTGCAGCCTCAACAGTCATTGTGTTGACCAAGTTATCTTAGGCTCATCATCGTCGCCACTCCCCCCCTCCCCCCCCACTGTTGTTTGAGACAGTGTTTCTGTGTGCCCCTGGCTGTCCTGGAACTCACTCTGTAGATCAGGCTAACCTCAACTAGACCTGCCTGCCCTTGCCTCCCCAGTGCTGGGATTAATGGTTTGCCTACCAGGCTTACTTAAGACAAAGCAGAGCCAACAGACTTTACCACTAAAAACATCATCAGATGACTGGGATAAGTAGAACTCAGTGTGGAACAACACCTCTCTGTGCCAAGTAGCCTGAGCACTGTAAGTGCAGCAGAGTGAATACCTCAGGTGCTCCTTAGAAAGAGGCAAACTGCTTATCTACAAAAACCTCTTCTAGTCCTTTATTAACACTTGGAGATGCGTGGTACATACGATAACAGCATCACCCCATCAGGGAAGTACAGATAACTGAGAATGTTCTCTAGAACAGGATTCCAGAAGTTTAGTGTTGTCTGCTCTCAACTTCCACAAGAATCCAGCTCTGACACAGGCAGGACAGACAATGTA
>NW_022196895.1:27679930-27709078 GCF_008632895.1 Mastomys coucha | reverse complement strand
TTAAGCATAGAGTCTCTGGCTTCACTGATTTGGTCCATCACTAGTTTACACCTCTGCATGTTTCCCTGGGACAGAAAAAGACACACTGTTACCTGATGTCACAGAGATGAAACGACTTTTAGAGGACAGTTCCACAGAGAACAAGGCTGACTAGACTATTGCTTTGAGTTCTTGGGGAGCTCTGGGGAGGCCTGAGAGTCCAACTAGCACTAAATTGTAAGACTATTGCTAAAGATGCTGGATGACTTGGTCAAAAAAAGCTAAAGAAGCTGGAAGTACACTTTGTTCTTACTGGCTAGCCCTTACTGGGTCAGGATAACTTTAATCGACAATCAGTGCTTAAATCTTTACTCCTTTTGTGGGCTCTATGCAACAATACCGAGTGCCCAGACAAACTGAGCTCAGTGATAACACAGTGGCAAGCCTGTTAGAGAAGAAGAACTACTTTCCATTGGATCTGTGCTGGCTCTACAGGAGGGAAGCCATGTCTGAGATGGTCAACTTGACGAGAAGCCTGTGGCTAGGAAGGTCATAGGCTCACAGAAAAAAAAAGTGACTGGAGAGATTGCTCAGCAGCTATGAGCGAGCGCTTGTTGTTCTTTATGAGGATCTAAATTTGGTTCCCCGCCACGTCAGGTGGCTCACAACTGTTTTTAGCTCCAGTCCAAGGGATCCAACACCCTCTTCTGGTCTCTGCAGATACCTATGTCCACACACACACACACACACACACACACACACACACAGAGCCCAAATAAACAAATAAAAAGTAAATAAAAAATGGCTAAGTCCCTCTCTACTAATGCACACTGAAGCAAAGGAGTTTGTACAAAAGAGACACTCTTGTAGTGGGGAATGGTATGGTAAAGTTAGAGGAAAAGGAAGACAGAAATGTAATTAGGCACAATCTCAACAATTAATAACAAAGTTATTAATAAACAAAATAAGCAACAAGCAAACAAACAAAATGCCTATGGCGAGGGAGGCTGCTGGTGAGAATACATTAAAAAGATGGCCCATGAGCAAGCACTCTGAAGGATGAGGACTCATCAAACCTGGATCAGCTCATTTATTCGATGCAGATCGTCATCAGTTGCTGCCTTTTTCTTTGGGATAATCCCTTCCTGTAGGTTGGTAAGTCTTTCATAAACGTCGTGTTCTAGATTGGTCTGCAACACACAAGAAATACTGTGACTTTGGACACTTTTCTGTGTCAATCTGATGCAAAGCCAGCCACCTGAGCAGGGAAGGCTGCTGTACAAGTGCTTGGGGATAAAGACCTCGCTTGCAAGGACTAAGGCATGAATATTAACAAACAATAAAGGAATGAACCGATCAATACTTTATATTATGCTATACTTTGCCATAGATCATAGTCCATTTTCAAAGGTAATTTTGAAATACTACACTGAATCTATAATTCACTTGAAAAATAGCTGTCATTTTTACAGAAATATAATTTTATATAATTTAACCCAAGCCAAAATATAATGGCATTTTTCCCCCAAGACTTTCATGTATCTCAGACTGACCTCAAACCGACCATGTAGCCAAGCACGACTCTGAACTGAGCCCACTGACTTACAGGCTGTGTGTGCCTTTCCATCCGGTTTATATAGTGCTGAGAACCAAACTCAAGCCTCCCCACGTGCTAGCTAAGCACCTAGCAAACGCTACACGACGCTCGTCACCCTTCTCCTCAGGTAGGGCCTTGCTAGGTAGCTCAGGCTGCCTCTAACACAAAAGATTTCCTACCCCAGCTTCACAAATAGATACTATGATCCTAGCGTGTGCCAGCACACTGTTGTGCGACTCAGTAGAAGATGCTCTTGAGATCACTGTCTCCCTATAGATGGGAACATTGTATGAGGCTACTGTGGCCACTTCTCCTTTCACTCAGATGAGGAGATTCTTGTCCCAGGGCTGTGTCTATGGGGGGAGGGGAAGTCATATAAACTCTACCACTGGACAGATGACAGAGGGTGCAGTTAATATTCATCAGCCAGGAGAATAGTGCACCTAGGGGACAACATGGGATGCTCTCAGGGACAGAATGAATTATCAGGGACTGTGGGAGGCAGGCTTTGTAGAAAGCATTCCTGCCTGTTCTTTAAAGCAAGATGGTGCGGGTCTGTGTGTCCTACTAGAAGCTGGTAGGTCACTGAAGTCTGTTACCTGGTAAGTAGCAAAATGTGTGATGGTTCATGGTGAGGGCTGGTTGGCTATCAAACCTTCTTTGAGGAAGCAGAGTGGTAGAGAGAAGAGGCTCATGGGAAAGCCATTTAAGGCTCTTCTTACTTTATATGTCCTAATAGGACATAATATTTACATTTAACTTCAGTCTTTTTTTTTTTTAATTAATTAATTTATTTATTTTTTGTTTTTTCGAGACAGGGTTTCTCTGTGTAGCCCTGGCTATCCTGGAACTCACTCTGTAGACCAGGCTGGCCTCCAACTCAGAAATCTGCCTGCCTCTTGCCTCCCAAGTGCTGGGATTAAAGGCGTGCGCCACCACTGCCCAGCTTAACTTCAGTCTTACACCACAGCACTTTTATATATTTTGGGTCTGGGAATCAGAATTCAAATTTAGGCCTGGACAGATGGCTCAGTGAGTAAAGACACTTGCTCCCAAGCAGCATGACCTGAGTTTGACCCCCCAGGACCTACACGGTAGGACAGAACCCACTACTCCCAAGAGCTGTCCTCTGACTCACTTCTATTAAATAAACGAGTAAACAAATAATTATAATCACCATGCAATAGATAAAACTTGACTTGCTTTCGCTGTGGGATCACAGGCCCGTGTGCATTTATGACCCCACTTCAGGCAGCGCTGAGGATCAAACCCAGAGCCTACGGTACAGCAGGCAGGCAGTATTGGGTTGCCTCTTTGGCATGACATACCAACTTCCAGAACTGCACCTACCAGCTGTAGTAACTGGGCAGCACACAGGTGGACTTTCCAGCCTTGGGCACGGCAGGACACTCCTTTCTGATTAGCTATTTCCTGCAACATAGCTTTCTTCTCCTCTGGAATCACAGAGATCAAAGTAAGTATATTTCATTTGTTAAAAAAGCAAACTCATTTGGGTTAAGCAGCTTAAGTGTCAATATCTTATCAGAATTTCTTTCCTCAAACATCTTCTGTATTTAAATCAGGTAGGAGTCATTAAGAAAATGAATAAAACTCTGTGTTTTCTTTCTGAGACAGGGTTTTGCCTGTGTGGCCTGCTGTTGTAGACCGGGCTGGCCTTACACTCACAGAGCTACATGCTTATCCCTCCTGAGTGTTGGGCTTACAGGGGGCACCAATATACTAGCTTCTTTTCTGTATTTTCACCTGCTCCACAGAAAGCTTTGAAGATATACTCTGCTAACAGGGTGAGCTAGGAGGACAGCTAGCAATGGTGGTAATCTCTTAGAGGAGAAATGGTCTTCAGGGAAACTGAGCCTTGTTCTATGTGTGGGCTTGTTTATGTGCAGCTGGAGGGTTGGACCAAAATTCTGGAGGCTTTTTTTGGAGTTAGCTATAACTTAAGAAAAATACCAAGGGGATTGTATTTCTAATTCGAGAGGAGACAGAAATGACTTAGATATAGTAACTGGGCAGCACAGAGGTAGTTTCTTGCCTTAGGCATAAGGGGACATTCTTATCATTAACTATATCCTACAGCACGGTATTCTTTGAAATCATATGTAAAATAAACATAACTATAAACAGAATAAATATGATATGGTATCACCAAGATTGAAAGACACAGATTAGGTTTGAGGGCTATCTGTAAAATGGTGAGTTTAGTTTTAAGTCCCCTGCAATGGCCCTTCTATCTAGTGTAGTTTCATAGTGGGAAGATGTTGGAGAGGGATATCAATCAGGGTGTGGCAGAACTCTGTTCCAAAATCTCAGTTTTGAGGTGAACCTACTCTGTTCTAAACAATGTACTAAAAAAATTGTTTAATTGGCAAATATCAAAATACCAATAACCCCCAGCAGGCTTTGAAATACTGTAGTTAAGGCTGCCTCTGCTTCCTGAGTCCTGGTTTGCAGAGGTGTGCCACCTCTGCCTGCCTCCCAGTGGTGCTGGGAACTAAACTCAGGCATTTTTGCAGGCTAGGCAAGTAGTCTCAAGTAGCCTCAACCCAGGCTGGTCCAGAATTTCCAAGAAGCCCAGGCCGGCCGGCTCCCAACTGATGATCCTTCTCGGCTTCCCATGCACTGGGATTACAGGCATGCACCATCATGTCTCATCCTTTCACAGGTACTGGTGCATACCTGAAATCCCAATACCTGAAAGGCTGAAGCAGAAGGTCACAAGTTCAAGGCTAACCTGGGATACAAGCCAGGTGGTGCTTCAAACAATAAAAAAAGCTTAGTTATTATCCAGGTAGGACCTCACACATGCTCTGCAACAAGCCATTAGTCTGCATCATCACAGTTGGCACTGAGGCATTTCTCAGCTGGCGTCTTCAACTTAAAGCCACTTCCTCCCTTTCTAGATCACATATTATGGGCTGGGCTCTGAATGGCTACAAGACTTGTACCAGCTGGGTGGTGGTGGCTCACGCCTTTAATCCCAGCACTTGGGATGCAGAGGCAGGCGGATTTCTGAGTTTGAGGCCAGCCTGGTCTACAGAGTGAATTCCAGGACAGCCAGGGCTACATAGAGAAACCCTGTCTTGAAAAACCAAAAACCAAAACAAAACAAAACAAAAAAACCAAAACCAAAACAAACAAACAAACAAACAAAACCCAACCCAAACCAACCAACCAACCAACCAAACAAACAAACAAAAAGACTTGTACCATTTCATCCCTGCCTTGTGTTATCTCTTTATTCTTTTCAGTTTTTGTGTGTTTCATTGGTTTTCTTAGCTTTTATTTATAATCACAGACGACTGTAATCTGGCTAGACTTGGAGTGAGTTAGTGTGGTGACTGTAGTTTATGCCCAAAGACAGACATCAGGGAGCATAAGCCATCTGTCAAGGTGTTTCCCACTGGATAGCCTTTTTTTTTTGAGACAGGGTTTCTCTGTGCGCCACCACCACCTGGCCTGGTTATCTTTTTAAAAGTGAGGCCCAATCAGCTAGTCTTTACTTCGTATGGGTTAAAATGTTCCCAGGCTTGACTCTGAACACTTACAGCTACAGCATTCTTGTGGTTTGAGTAGGTGTTTCTTTGCACTGATGATCAATACTCTGATCTCCTGAGATTTCCAAAGTATCACTGGCCCCCTGGATGTGGGCCAGTTGATATTTGTATATCAACAATTAAAGAGAAAAACTCCGTACTGAGCATGTACAGACTTACCTTTTCTTCTTGTCATAGTCCTTAAGTAGTTTATCAACTATTTCTTATGGTTTGAATGTGAAATATTCCCTACAGACTCATGTTTGTTTGTTTTCTGAGACAGGGTCCCATGCTAGCCTCCAATATACAAATGCACCCATCCCAGCCTCCTAGGCACTGGCAGTGTCGGCATGAGCACCTACCACATAGGGCTTTGTCAGTGCTGGAGACTGGGCTCCACAAGCACTCTGCCAGTCCTCAGCTCTTAGGCCTCACTGGTTTCAACACTTGGTCTCCAGCCAATGGCACGTGCACCCAGACCATGGCATGTGCGCTACATTAGCTATGTGGCCTAATAAAAAAACCACAAATTTACTTAAAATACTAGATTACCTTTTTTTTTTTGAGGCACTCTTGATCTTTGACATTAGATAGTAAACTGTTCAAATAAGACTCATTTTGAGACCAAGAAAATTACCATATAAGTTTCCAAGTTGAATTTATGAAAACAGAACAGTGTGAACAATTTCTGGAAATGCATAGTTCTCCATGTATTTATTATATTGGAGATGAATGATACTTAAAAGACCACTAAGTAGAAATATTTTTAAAGTTATCAACCATTTTCATTAAATGTAGGCTTATTAAATGTAGGGTTGTAGAGATGGCTCAGCATTTGGGAGCACGGGCTTATCTTCTAGAGGACCCAGGTCCAGATCCAAGCACCCATGTATCAGCTTACAAGTGCTTATAACTCCAGTTTCAGGGATCTGACACCTCGCACAGACACACGTGCAGGCAAAACACCAATGTGCATTTAAAAAAAGTACTAAAGTTCAACAAAACAAAATAACACAGGCATTTACCCTGAGCAGTCTTTCTTTTTATTTATTTATTTTACTTTATGTTTATGTACCACATGCATTCCTTGGGTCCACAGAGGCCAGAAATGGGCACTGGCTCCCTGGGAACTGCAGTTATCCTTTATCTCGTGGCTCACCACATGTAAGTGCTGAGAAATGAACTGGGTCTGCTACAAAAGCAATCAGTGCTTTTCTTTTTCTCTTTTGGTTTTTTGAGACACAATAATTAAAGCATTGTAGCATTCTTTGCGTAGCCCTGGCTGTCCTGGAACTCACTCTGTAGACAGGCTGGCCTCAAACTCAGAGATCCACCTGCCTCTGCCTCCCTAGTTCTGGGATTAAATGCATGTGCCACCACAGCTGGCTGCAAGCAGTGCTCTTAACCATTTTGTCATCTCTCCAGCCTATCCCCTAGGTCATTCTAAGTTTTCCACATAGTGTTGATAAAAGATCTTTTGGGAAAAAATACAAGTGTATGAATTGGTTTAGCATTGTAGAAAAGCACATCTCACCTCTGACTATGTTAAACTGCAATACAATTACAAGTTCCTCTCTTGGGGAGAACCAAAGAGATTAATGTATCAATACTTGGGGAGCTGTCAGCACATAGAATTTATTAAAACTGGGCTCCTCCTTATCCATTTCACCAGGACTTCAATAAACACATAGCCTTCTAGGGGCAAGGAATAATGCTCTATTGTTCTCCTGGATTTTACATATTTTTGTTGGAAATGAGAATTGTGATTCTGATACCTTTTCACTGTGATTACAACATAGCTTACGTGCTGCACCATTACATGATCAGTACTAGATGTTTCTGAGGAAACTAACCTTTGACCCGGACGTCACTGTACCTCTGAAAGTGGTGATAAGCAGCTTTCCAGGGGTTCCGATAATGACGAAGCAAAGTGATGGGAGGTCTTGGTCGCACTGGAACATACCTCACACCTTCCTCATCTGTTCAAAGGAGAAAAGGAGACGACATTAAGTGGCCTAGTATAGATCTTAGATAATTCTCCAAGTCCAGCTTCAGTAAGATGCAGGTGAGACAAGCTGAGACGGGCTCTGACTCGGGAGCTGGGAGGCGAGTGGCCGTGTGGTCATCCTGTCTTACCAATATACTCTTTGGTGGGAGGGCTCTGACTCAGGGTAGCTGGGAGGTGAGTGGCCAATGTGGTCTGACTCAGGGGGAGCTGGGAGGCGAGTGGCTGTGTGGTCTGCCTGCCTTACCAATATACTCTTTGGGAGGAGACTTGCGTTTCTCAGCCTTCACCAGGAGACTTTTGGCAGTGGACTTCTCGTCGTCAGTGCTGTTTGTCTCCATCATATCCCCCTCCTCTGTCGAGATCACGTGCTGCTGCTTTCGAGGCTTTTTCCTTGGGGAGGCACCAGGTGGGAGGTCACTTGGAGGCATGGACAGGTTGCTTGCCAGCAAAGCAAGAGATGGAGACACGGTGTTGGTAGCCAGAGGAGGGACTGCTGTTGGGGAGGGAGCACGCACACCAATGAGCACTCTGGAAGGCTTCACTTGATTTCCAGAAGAACACTTATGAAGACAGTTGGAGGGCTAACAGGTACAGAGGTTTCTTAAGGGCCTGACAGTACGTCACATGGTCTATCTGAGGCAGGGGCTGTGAGCTGCTTCCTATCACTCACAGATAAGATGCCTCTGGAGTGAGAAGGTCAGTACTAACCTGACCTAGGATGGGTCATATAGCTGGGGTGGACAAATCCGAATCTGTTCCTTTTTAAAAAGATTAATTAATTTACCTTATATGAGTGCCCTGTCTTCATGAACTCCAGCAGAGGGAGGGAATCAGATCCCATTACAGATGGTTGAGTCACCACATAGTTGTTGGGAATAGAACTCATGACCTCTGGAAGAGGAGTCAGTGTTCTTAACTGCTGAGCCATCTCTGCAGCCCACTACTCACTTCTAACAGCCACATCCTATACCACCATCCCTAATAACTGCAAACCGTCTCACATTTCCTTATCTTTTCGCTTCATGTCACTCAGCAAAACCCTCAGACATCAAGTCTGGTTCTCCAATTCTTCTGTATATACACAGATGAATGCAGACAGAGACAACTACCAAAGCTACTTAGCCTTGTAAACCATGCATGCTAAAAACCATGCTCTCTGGTAGGATTCTTTTATATTTTCTGCCTCCTTACACCTCTAACCTTTTTGCTATCAGAAGGGAAAGACTACAAGATCCCAACTTTCTATCTCCTGTTTGCACGGTGACCAAATATTCTCCCCTTCAACAAAGGCTGACAGCTTAGGACAATCTCTGAAACACCACTGCAGGACGGACAACCTACTCTGCCCAGACTGAAGGAACTTAAGGGATTTCCTAGAATAAAATCCTTTGATCCTCCACAATTTCAAGAACACCATAAGGACAAAGCCATTTATACCTGCACACTATTAAAAGACTAATTTATTTATTCATTTCTTCTTTTTAAAAGAGTAGCTGGGATTATAGGCAGTGAGCCACCTGACCTGATCACTTTGGAAGAATAATTTCTTCCATCCACACATCTAACAGCAGTTGTAATCTTTTTCTTTCTTTCTTTTTTTTTTAGAGACTTATTTATTTCATGTATATGAGTACACTGCAGTTGTCTTTAGACACACCAGAAGAAGGCATGAGATCCCATTATAGATGGTTGTGAGCCACCATGTGGTTGCTGGGAATAGAACTCATGACCTCTGGAAGAACAGTCAGTGCTCTTAACTGCTGAGCCATTTCTGCAGCCCAGCAGTTGTAATCTTTCTTTGTACTTTGTCTTGCACCACTCTTTTCCTTTTAGGCACTGTTGCAATGGTATACAGTCAATGAAATTCAACTTCATATTGTTTTCCTTTTCATTTACTTCCTCATTAGATTCTTCTTAAAACAGTTGTTTTGTGTTTTTCTATACTTACTCATTTATCCTGTCTGTTCTGTACATATATATACACACACACACACACACACACACACACACACACACACGCACGCACGCTATGTATATAAAATTAAAAAAACAACACAAAACAAAAACAGGTCTCACTGTTTAGCTGGGCTTATATGCCACTATATGGACCAGGCTAATTCAAATTTGAGGTATCTTCGTGTCCTTGCCCCTTGACTGCTGGGTTCAAGGGCATGCTCTACCATATATGGCTCCACTGTCTTAAGCTTTAGTGTTTAAGATAGTTTAGTGTTTTAGGTAATTACTGATAATGATAATTTAGATGATTGCTGACACTGGTCAGGAATCTCATTGCTGAGAAGCTTTGCTATTGTAACCTGGGTCACAGTTCAGATCAGCCACAGCAATTGTGTCTCTGTGGTCAGATGCTCAGACTAGCACTGAATGAGCCTCCATTCTCTAAACTAAAGCTTCTTATCTCTTGGATCAGATGAGCTAAGATTTTCCTCTGGATAGCAGCAAAGACATTAATGAAAATGGATTTTTGGGGCTGGAGAGATGGCTCAGCAGTTGGATCATTACAGATGGCTCACAACCTTCCATAATGAGATCTGATGCCATCTTCTGGGGTGTCTGAAGACAGCTACAGTGTACTTAGATATAATAAATAAATAAGTCTTTAAAAAAAAAAAGAAAGAAAATGGATTTTTGAAGGGGTAGTGGTGTGCACCTTTAATCCCAGAACTTGGGAGGTAGAGGCAGGTAGATTTCAGTGAGTTCTAGGACAATAGAGCCACAGAGTGAGATCCTATCTCAAACCAACCAACCACCCACCTAAAACCAAACCAAACCAAACCAAACCTAGTTAGTGTAAGTCCCCAGATCAAGGGTTTTACTTCAGCTGTTCTCCTCTCTAAGGCACACCAGCACACCAGAAACCAACGTGCCTATCCTTTAGGTACTGAGCAACCTCCTGCCATAACCTCAGTTCCTAATACATTAGCGTTATAGGAAAGTCACTTAAGCCTGACACTCTCTTTAGAAACCCACTCCCATACCCGGGCAGAATACACAATGTTTTTCTCTAAGCTACTTTCTCTATTAATCAGATATTTAGGACTATGTCAAAATCTTTTAATAAACTCCAGGTAAAACCACTGCATAAGGCCAACGTAAAAATGTTGTGCCAGCATCTCAAGAATTTCCCAACTCCAAACCACTGCAGGTTCCAAAGGATAAACTCCTTGGGAAGGTTTTGTCTTTAGAATGAAGGCCTCTTGGCACCTCCCTGCTGCCAGGCAACTATGGACTGACTAGTCAGTGTGGAGGATATGCTACTAAAAAGTGTATTTTGTCTCCCAACCTGCCGGGTTCCTCTGCTTCATGGCCAAGAAATTCAACCCTTTCCCCCACTAAGCCTTCCTGTCATGATTTACTGCCTCAGTGTAAGCACAAAGAAACGAGGCCAAGCAGCCTCTACCACTTCCTTCATTAAAAACAAAGCAACTCAGAATGAAGGGGTGGCTCAGGGTAGACTGCTTGCCTAGCATATACATGCTAGGCCTCAAGTTAATTCTTAGGCCCACAAACCCTATTGTAAGCTGTTGAGAATAAGGTAATCAAGGCATGTTAGGCCTAAAGCAGGCAACTCAAAACAACCTTACAAGTAAACCTGAAGTTTGTTTTACGTAATATTCAAACTCAGGTCTATCAGACAACTCAATAGTTAAGTAAACTGGCTTAAGCTTACAATAGACTTTCAGGCTCAAGTAATAGTGTTTCCTTTGGATAGGACACGGACTCCATCAGAATAAATTTCATGTTAGCCCTTAGAGGATAAAGAGTCTGCTGTTCCTATCTCTGCCTTGTAGGCCAGACCGGGAACACCTCCTTATCTGTAGGGAGGATGAATTACTCCCCATGTCTCTCACATGGCAGTGATGGATTCTCTCCCCCAGTGGAGGATCTCAGTGGCCTATACCCACACATCAATAATGTCTCAACATAAAAGAGGCAAGCAGCATTTACTATGCACTCACTGTACCGAACTGACATATGAAGATGTTGTGAACAGAGAACCTTGCACATACGCCTGTCACCTGACTGCTATGGTATCTCTATGTTAGTTCAACTGGCCATGACCTTTACCCTGGCCCTCAATTCTCTTCTAGCAAAACTAATTCTAGGGCCAGGAAGTCAATAGCTGACTGTGTAAGGAGTTCCCGTGACAATTTTAAATAATCTAAGCCAGAGGTTCTGCTGCAGGGTGAGTCAGCAATGTGGATACTCACTTAAACACCAAGCTGCAGGTGTCCTCCTGTGGACCCACCACACCCATGTAAAGAAAGCAATGCTGCCTGACAATTAAGAGACCTGACCTATAAAGGTCCACCCAGATCAGTGACCCAGTGACTCTCTAGGTCACTTTCCAGAGAAGATGGGTAACCAGCTCTTTGGCCTTGTTCCTGTTGCAAAGCTGGAAGGCAACAGGCCTAAGCCTGAAGAATTCAGTAGTGGATATTTGGAGACAGGGATCAGGATGCCCCGTCCTCCCTCTGGACTCATGGTAGCATCAGCCACAAGGGCTAGCCGCAGCATTTCCCCAGGACTGTACTCTGACACAAAGGATTTCACTAGCGCTGCTGTATCTAAGAATAACAGGTTTGAAAAAAGTATCTAATTTCTTTAATGAGTTGTGTTCATCTATGCATCCAGATAACAGATGGCTCTTGAAAATAATGTAATTATTTTCCAAAAATAAATAGAGCCTTTCAACTCTGTAAAAGGTGCATATCTATTAACTGCTGAGAAAGAGGTCAACAACCCCTGGCTTACTAGCTGATCACCTTAGTCAGAGGCCCCATGGGTGCTCATGTTCTCCTAGGTCTAATGATTGGGCCTTGTTTAATTAACCGATTATTAAACGTTATAATACCACAAACAACCGGTTAAATTTATGTACCTACAGGCCCAATACAACCTTGTATAATGAGCCAGTGCTCTGGCTCTTCCCTAAGCGAACTGGTTTGAGCTGACTCCATCCTGTGCTTCACCCATCTACACCCAGGTCACCCTAAGTAAACCCCACCGAGTACAATATTCTCATTCAGCTGCCCCTGCAGCTTCTGAGGTCCAATATTTTACAACATAAAACAAATAGTTTTAATAAATTAAACTGAAGCATTGCTTGGGCTGGGCATATTCTTAGACACCTAGAAAGCTGAGGCTGGCAAACGGATTTAAGACCAGCTGTAGTGAGACTTGTCTGAAACAAAACAAACAGTCTAAGGGCTGGAGACATTACTCTGCCCACAGGGTTCTTGTTTACCATGCAAGAAGCCCAAGGCTTAATTCCCCCAAAGTTCCTGTGTTAGGTAGGTCTTTACTGCTATGACAAAACACACAGGGTGTGTGTGTTATTACTGTTGCTATTACTAGTATTATTGATTGTGTGGTTCCAGAACCCAGAGCCTTGTGCACACTAGGCAAAATGCTTTACTCCTAAACCATACTTTCACCCCACGAGTTTTATTTTGACTCACAACTTTATAGCTGGCTCCACTGTTTCTAGGCTATAGGCCAGAAGCATGGTGATACAGACTTGCTCATCTCATAGAAGCCAGGCTAAGAGGGAAGATCTGCTTGGATATGGACGACACTATCCCATCAGCTGGTGGGCCAGGAAGGGAAAGGAAAACCTCACTAAGGCAGGCATTTGTATCCTGGCCGCCAGGGCACAAGCCGTGCCATCCGCTCCCTCTGATTTCGGGCAGCCGTCTGAAGTCACGTGCCAGAGCAAATCCCCCTTCGAACTGTCTCTCTCAGGAAATCAGTCCCAGTGAGGACCCACACATCGGCTCTGGATGCTGTTCTGTTTTCCCCAGAGCACTCAGGATGCCTCTGAACAAAGTATAACATTTATCTTGTCTTTTTACACTCTGTTCCTTTCACTAGCACATATGCTAGAAGATAGTGCTGAGATGTTTGTTTTATCAAGTTGTGTTACTGGTCTGAAAACAATTCCCAGAGCCTTACAGGTTGATGCAGGATTACCATCGGCCTCTTGTTACAGACTGTGGCAGGGACTATGTAAATGTGTCAACAAGCAGGTGACAGAATTGAGACCATTTTGATTTTTCTTATGGTTATAACATCTGTAATTGGAGTACTGAGGCCAACCCCCCCAAAAAACAAAAACAAGAAAACAACACAAACCAACAAACAAAAGCAAAGCAAAGCAAACCCATGGGATATGGGATAATAATAAAAGAAGCAAAAATAAAAAAATAGCAGGTTTTCTTATTTACTTTTGAGATGCTGTTTTACTCTGTAACCCAGGGTAGTCTGGAATTTACTGATACTATAGGCTAACCTTAAACTCATGGCAATCCTGCTTTAGCTTCTGAGTTCTGAGTGTTAAGTTGCTTAGCTAAGCAGCTAGTTTGAAAAGCTATTGTAGACAGCACAATCATAGGTGTTACTGCACAGAATGTGCCAGAGGCATTTTCCCATTTTCCCACACACAGGCTATCAGCATAAGGTGAACAAAAAAATAACTTGACTTTACATCAAAGCTTCATTTTTCTTTTTTGAAACAGCGTTTCTCTGTATAGCCCTTGACTTATTTATAGTCCAGGCTGACCTTGAACTCAAAGATCTACCTGCCTCTGCCTCCCCAGTGGTGGGATTAAAGGCGTGCTGTACTGTACTCAGCTACAACAAAGATTTTCTGTTTCTTAATGTAAAGCACATTCTAAAGTTATTTTAAGTAGTCAGAAAACACAGGATCCCAGAATAAATTATTAAGAAAAAAACCCCCACACACATATATTCACACACCCCAAACAAGTTGCATAGACATACATGTAGCCAAACATCCATACACTTAAAATAAAAGGGAAGGAAATAAGAAAGTGACCAGGCTTTCACAAACTGGAAACTCTGAGCTGAGAGGAAAGGGACAGGGAACAGTTTTAAGACATTACTAATCATGTTCTGTATGAACAGAGTACTTTTAAAACAGTAATTCTTATTTTATTACACTACAAAACAACCAAACCTGATAGAAAGCATATTATAAATTAATAATACTTAGCTAGAATTACTTTTAAATCCTTTTAAATATTTGCTTAATTAGTACAAGGAAGCTATATGAAAGATATGCATGGGGAAATTTATGATTATAGCTAGGAATTAAAATTACCAAAGAGGCAGCAAAATGCCTTTGGTCTTCAAGGGGCCTGTGAGACGGTCAATGACTGCTGCCACACCTGAGGATCTGAGTTTGATCCCTGGATGCCCACCACTATTTGTTTCCTGACATTCCTAAGAGTGCTGTGGTATGTGTGTACCCACACACATGGGCACAGAAATAAGTAATACAAAGAAGTACTCATTAAAAGTAGACTTTCATTTCTTAGAATGAAGGAAAGGCAGATGTGGCAGCACACGGGAAAGTTCCAGAGTAGCCTTGGCTCCTGAGGTGGGTTTCCGGGCTGAGCCGCACGAGAGAGCTAGGAAAGGGATGGCTACTACAGTCAGGAATGAACTTACTGGAGACAGGCCTGGTGATGTCCACTGGCTCCACTTCTTCTTTCACTTTGATCTCAGGAACAGGAGGTCCCAGGACTGTGGAAGGAGTGCCGCCCACAGGGGCTGACGGCGTTGGTGCAGCAGCAATGGTGGTGATGGGTGGAGTGATGGGCACAGCTCCGGGAATGGTGGAAAGAGCAATGGCTGGTTGGGATGGAGGACTGGCTGCCGCAATCATGCTGGGAATGGTCGGTGGAGGCTGCTGGGCAGTCGGAGGAACAGCAACGGTAGGCTGTTCAGCATTTTGATTGGATATAGTCTCCAAGGACACTGTCACTGGAGTGGCAATAGACACGTGCACTTCGGATTTAGGTTTGGCACTGAAACACAAAAAGAGAGCACTATGTAGCAACCGAGAGCAAACTGTCTCAGTGTGAGACAAGGAGGGCTGTTAACTCTTCCTAAACAACACACACGCCTTTAATCCCAGCACTTGGGAGGCAGAGGCAGGCGGATTTCTGAGTTGAGGCCAGCCTGGTCTACAGAGTGAGTTCCAGGACAGCCAGGGCTACACAGAGAAACCCTGTCTCAAAAAACCAAAAAAAAAAAAAAAGAAAGTTTCCCATTCTGTCAAGTTTTTATATGCAGTAATCTGAAATTCCTGAAGTTACATCACTGAACCTGGAGCATAAATTTTTAATATTTTCATTGTTGTTACATTTTTATTTCTTTGAGACAGGATCTCACTAAGTACTTCTGCCTGGCTTTCAAAATGGAGACACTGCTGCATCTGTCTCCCATGTACTGGGATTCAAGGTGTGTATCATCAAGAGAGTTTTTTTTTTGCCAGAGAGAAACCCTGTCTTGAAAAACCTAAAAAGAGTTTTTTCCTTTAAGGTACAACTATATTCACATTAGCATGGGTACTTCAAATATATATATATATAAATATATAAATATATATATATATACATATATATATATATATGATTAAAGGTGTGTGCCACCACCGCCTGGAGGGTACTTGATATTTTAAGATGATTTATTGTTATTTATTTAAGTGAACTGGCATTACAGACGGCTGTGAACCACCTAACCCTGGGTGCTGGGAACTGATCTTGGGTTGTCTATAAAGCAGCAAGTGCTTTTGACCACTGAGCTATCTCTCAAGCCCTCATAAGAAGTTTCTTATATGCCTAAGTTTTATAAACAGGTGGCAAAGTTCCAAAAGATCCAAAAGAAGACAGAGTGTTCAAGGCCCTGGGATCAGTTAATAGCTGCAGATAAACAAAGTCTAAAGTGTATATCCTGCTGGGCACTGCTGCCCTGGCCTGTCACTGTAGTGCCTGAGAAACCAAGGCTGGGAAGACGGTGGCTTCAAGGTCGGCTGGGACTGCATAGTGAGACCCTATTTTAAAAACAAGAAAGGAAAAAGAAGGGAGCACAGGAGATGGCTCGGTGTTTAAAGCATTGGCTGTGCAGGTGTGAGGATCCAAATTCAGATCCCAGAATCCACGAAAGCTTTTGCTTTATAAACGATGTTGTGATAAGTCAAAAGAAATGCTATTTAACAAGATGAGCCTTGGGGATGCTACATTTAAGCAAAATAAGTCAGTTACAAAAAAAAGTCAGAGCACTGGAAAGTTGGCTTAGTGGTTAAGAGCACTGACTGCTCTTCTGAAGGTCCTGAGTTCAAATCCCAGCAACCACATGGTGGCTCATAACCATCTCTAATGAGGTCAGATACCCTCTTCTGGTGTGTCTGAAGACAGCTACAGCTACAGTGTACTTACATATAATAAATAAATAAATCTTAAAAAAAAAAGTCAAACTTGGGGAATAGTTGCTTTTTCGGAGGACCCAAGTTCAATTCCCAGTACTCATCTGGTGGCTCGCAGCTGTGTAACTTCCGTTGTAGGGGATTCTATGCTCTCTTTCCGGACTCCTCAAGCACTAGGTCTGCATGTGGTATATGTAGAATCAGGAAAAACACTCTTACACAGATAATAAGAAGTACTTTAAATGAATAATAATTTAAAAGGCCCCCTTCTCTAGCCACAGACTAACAACCCCCCCAAATAGGCATGAGAAGTGCCCCCCCTTTCAACTGTTGGTCAGGGTTGTCCAAGAGACCCCCCAGAACATTATAGGCTATTGCTGTTGCTCTTAATTGCACCCCAGAGGGAAGCTTAAATCCTCCTTGCCAGAGACATAATGTACTTTGGACACACGACTCAGGACTGGAGCTGGATCTGACCTACAAGGCTTCTCTCTGGTTTTCATGTCACCAATAGGCACAATGCAAACTTTCAAGGAGGAAGCAAACAATAGTCCTATCCAGTCGTAATGCTTATGAGCCACAACAAAGACCAGCATCGCACCCTTGAGGGTGCAACAGTGATAGACACACCTTGGCAGTAACCAACAGTTTCCTAATTGGACTTAAGGCCTGTTCACGAAGAAATCCTGCTTGGTAATGGTAACCTCGCTAACTACCTGGGACTAGTGAAGTCATACATCTTGGAAAAGAAGCTGCAACTGATGCTTTGCCAAAGCAGCATAATCCCTAACTACAGTTTAAGTATTTATCCTTCTACCCAAAGGTAAATGTAGTTTTCACCCTGCATCAAAATCAAGGAGAGTTTTTCTTGCAACAGATGGAGACCATTATAGGAAAGTAACCAAATGTAGAAATGTGATACATTTACATCACAACTCTTGTATTCAGGCTCAGGAATCATTAAAGAAAAGGTGAGAGAAAGACTGTAAGAGCCAGAGTACATGCAGTTTACTGTGATTATTATAACTCCCAAAAATGTCAGAGAAGCTCCACTCACCAGAAAGGCTCACCAACCTGGCTGCCTAAATATGACCCGATTAAAGACAACACTAATAGACATATTAATATGGAAGAGGGATAGTTTTCAACTCTAGAGAAAGAACTACAGGCAACTAGGGAATGCTCAAAGCAGGAAAAATAAGTCTTCCCCAGGTAAGAGTGCATCAACTAGTTATCCAATACAAAACAGTGAGCCCAGCCGGGCGGTGGTGGTGCATGCCTTTAATCCCAGCACTTGGGAGGCAGAGGCAGGTGGATTTCTGAGTTCAAGGCCAGCCTGGTCTACAGAGTGAGTTCCAGGACAGCCAAGGCTACACAGAGAGACCCTGTCTTGGAAAAACAAAACAAAACAAAACAAAAAACAAACAAACAAAAAAATTTGGGGCTGGTGAGATGGCTCAGCGGGTAAGAGCACTGACTGTTCTTCTGAAGGTCGTGAGTTCAAATCCCAGCAACCACATGGTGGCTCACAACCACCCATAATGAAATCTGATGCCCTCTTCTGGTGTATCTGAAAACAGCTACAATGTACTCATTTATAATAATAATAAATAAATCTTTTAAAAAAATTTATATGGACCTGAAAAATATACAAGTAAAATTATATGGACCAATCAGGTTATACTTATGTATTTAGGAACCTCTAGAAAAAGAGGCCATGATTTTGAATAGAGCAAGGGAGATTCCCTGGGAGGGGCTGGAGGGAAGAAAGTGAAAGGGGGGTGTTATAATTATAATCTCAAAAAAAAATTAAAAAGCCTAACACTATATAATTCTGATTATATGATTCCCTAAGTAGTCAAAATTCATATTAATAATGCATAGAAATGCTGTCAAGGATTACAGCCAGAGGAGAGAGGAAGTTAGCATGTAATGGACACAGAGTTTTAATTTGGGAAGATGTTTGTCAAAACTCAAGTATATTTAGTATTAGGCACAATACTGTAATAATGTTAACTATTGACCCACAGGCTCAATAACTGGCTCAGATGAATTTTCAAAAAAATGGAAGGCTATCTGACAAATAAATCACTGTCAAAATATATAAAGAATTCTGCCAACTCAACACTTAGGAAAAACTGGCAAAGCACGCTGGATATTGTTCCGGTATGATGGTCTAGTAGGTCAGTGACTGCTGTGGAGTCTAATGATCTGAAATGGACCCCTCGGTCCCACATGGTGGAAGCCGTGAACCGACCCTCCTGTAAGCTTCCTTTGAGCTCCACATACATGTCATGACACATGTGCACCACACTCCTTCCCCCAATAAAACAAGACGTAAAGAGGGAAGACAACTGACTAGAGTTAAGTGTTTTAGTTTGCCTCCTGTGGCAATAAAACACTGACTGAACTCAGCCTGGGGAGGAGAGAGTTATTTGGTTTCTGCTTCCAGATCAAACTCCATCACTGAGGGAAGAGCAGGAACTCCAGGTAGGAACCTGAAGGCAGGAATGATGGAGGACCGCTGGTTACTGGCTGGCTCATTGCCCATGCTCAGCTTTCTTATCTAGTCCACGACCAGCCACCCAGGAATGGTACCTGGGTTGTTCTACATCAATTAACCATCAACACAATGTCCTGCAGACATGTCCACAAGGCCAATCTGATCTAGACAATTTCTCAATTGAGGATCCCTCTTCCTGGTGACTCTGGGTAGTGTCAGACTGACAATGACACCAAGCTGTAACAGTGGTATAAGTAAGAAATCCCAGAGCCGGGGAGGCTAAGGCAGCAGGATGGTTCATATGTATCAAGTCTTGGTCTCCAAACAAGTGTATTAAAAAAGAAAAACTCAAGTAAACTCAGAAAACAGGAACAAAGCATGAAATAATGACATGAATAAATGACACTCCACTACTACACTACTAAGGATATTCAAAAATGAGTATGGTGGCAAACACTTGTGATTCTAGGTACATGAGAGTCTTGGGCCGTGAAATGGAGTAGAAAGAAAATTAACTTCATTAAGTTGCTTAAATTCATTCTGGAGTTTTTTCTCTTTTCTTTTTTTTAAATGCATATATATTTGTGTGTATAAGTCAGAAGACACTCTTGGGTGTCTTTATCCTTTGAGGCAGGGTCTCTCACTAGCCAGCATGGCCATCCTCCTGTCTGCATTCCTCTGTGCTGGCATTAAAGCGCCCAGCTTTTTGAAATCATGGATTTTGGACTTGAAATGAGTGAAGTCTTTATTCTTGCAAAGCAAGTGCTTTACCAACCGAGCCAGCCCACCAACCCCTGAAGTATTCCATTACAAATTTAATTGTCCACTTGTGGGTGTTAGTAGTGAGGAAATTAGAAAATATTTTGTTTATTGAAACATTTTAGTTATATTTTCAAAATATATTTACTTATTTAGTGTGAGTGTGTGAATGTGTATGTTGCTTTTCTCTTCTTTTTTTATTTTTTTATTTTTTTGGTATTTTTGAGACAAGGTTTCTCTGTATAGCCCTGGCTGTCCTGGAACTCACTCTGTAGACCAGGCTGGCCTCGAACTCAGAAATCCGCCTACCTCTGCCTCCCAAGGGCTGGGATTAAAGGCATGCACCACCACCGCCCGGCTGCTTTTCTCTTTAACCATGTGAATTCTGGAGATCAAGATCAGGTTGTCAGGCTTATTGGTCACCATGCATCTGAGTAACCATTCAAAAGATAGAAAAGGATGTGTGCTGCTGTGGACTCCTTGTTTTCCAGGGATGATATATCCACGTAAAATTTAGCAAAAATAGAAGAATGGAAACTGGCCAAAGATGAAAATGTAGCAAAATCCCTCAAGTGAAAATCCCTCAAGTTAGTCATGAAAGTAGGTGTGGTTACTCTAGCAACAGCCCAGTAGTGAGCAAGTGCAGTGAGCCCTAGGCTTCCTCTAAGCCATAGCAGAGTGAAAAAACTCAGTGAAAATAAAGGTAACCACTGACTTCTAACTAACCCTACCTCTTAGTAAAAATTGCACTAGAAACAGAAAGTCATTTATGGTTTATGGCTGCAATAGTTTACCACTAATCTAGATCCAAGAGAGTAAATGAATTCAGAGACATTTCCCAGTGCTAAACATCCAAAGTCTAAGGTGGTAAGAGTGGATCCTGTTTGAGAAGCGTGTACCATCACTCACCAAGGCGTGAGATGACACTTGCTCTCATCACAAATGACAAGGAAGCCAGCACTACTTCAACTGTAGATTACAAATACTAAGTATTGGCTTTATTACTTTTTCCTCATTTCTTTACATATTACAATTGACAAAACAATTTTTAGTATTGTCACTAGTTTTTATTTTATTTTTTATTTTTGTAGCAATAGGGATTACATCACAGGATCCCAACCAAGTGCTTTACCACTGAGTAAAACACTGCAACATTTTACAAGATCATAGAGTACTGAGTGTGTGTGCACATGCAGATCTCTATGGGTTGGACTTGCATATGCACGAGCATGCACATGGAAGCCAGGGGTTCACTTTAGGTGTTTCTTATCTTTCTAGACAAGACTCTCACTGAACCTGGCATGTACTGATTTGGCTTAGAGTTGGGGGGCAGCAAGCAATCTTCCTGTCTCTGTCTCCCCAGTGCTAGGATTATAGATATGGATCACCACTCTTGGTTTTTATGTGGATATTGGGGACTAAACTGAGATATTCGTGCTTGTGTGGCAAGCATTACAATTGACTGACCCATCTCCCTAACCCCAAAAACTCTTCAATAATTCAAAGACATTTTGTACTCCTTCACCTGACATGGTAGACATTTTATAATTCTGCATAAAGGTCCACAGTGACCACTGTTAGCATCCCCCCACCAGTCTCTGCCCTGCTTTTTCTTCTTCCTGATACATTCAAAATCAGGAAGCATATATGTATTATTATTTACTTGGCAAACTCTCTGCTCCAGAAACCTTTCTGTAAATCGCTTCCTAGTCATTCTACCCCCTTTGTCTCCATCACTCTGTGCTTTTTTTGGGGTGGGGGAGGAGTTTTGCTTCCTCATATCTTTCATTGGCAACAGAAATAAGGCTGATGGAATGTAAGCTTATCTAGTTAGTATACTATGTTTCTAGATGCTAATATGATACTTGACAAAAGGTATCTATAAATTTTATTACAAAATGAGGTTTAAGAAGCATATCTATGGGCAGTGGTGGCGCACGCCTCTAATCCCAGCACTTGGGAGGCAGAGGCAGGTGGATTTCTGAGTTCAAGACCAGCATGGTCTACAGAGTGAGTTCCAGGACAGCCAGGGCTATACAGAGAAACCCTGTCTCGAAAAAAAAACAAAAACAAAACAAACAAAGAAAAGAAGCATATCTAAACATAGAAACATGGCAAGTTATTATTAGAGTAAATAAAAAATGCAGAAATACCCAACATTCTAATTAGATAACTTTGGTTTGAAAAACTTATGAAAGTTCTGCATGAGATAGTGGGTATATATTGCCCCAGCTCCTCAGGAGGCTAAGTTAGGAAGATCACATGAACCCATGCATTGGAGACCAGCCTGGGAAACATATCAAGACCCTAGCTTAAAACCAATTTATCGGGCTGGCAAGATGGCTTAGCGGGTAAGAGCATTGACTGCTCTTCGGAAGGTCCTGAGTTCGGATCCCAGCAACCACATGGTGGCTCACAGCCACCCGTAATGAGATCAGAGGCCCTCTTCTGGTGCGTTTGAAGACAGCTACAGTGAATTGCTGGGCCAGAAAAAGCGGGGCCGGAACAAGGGGGTGCCAGCAGAGGTCCTGAGTTCAATTCCCAGCAGCCACACACATGATAGCTCATGGACATCTGTACAGCTACAGTGTACTAATGTACTCATACACATAAAGTAAATAAAATAAATCTTAAAAAAAAAAAACAATTTATCTATACATATGGCCAGAAAAAGGCATTGAAGGTTACTTATTAGAAGTGTTATTAATTCGTATTATTGTAGGAGTGGGGCTGGCAAGTGGGTGGGGAACAGGATAATGATTTTGACTTTATTCTTTATATATACACAGAGACATAAATAAAACATATTACCCTCAATTTTTTATTTTTATTTATTTATTTATTTATTTTGTTTGGTTTTTCGAGACAGGGTTTCTCTGTGTAGCTCTGGCTGTCCTGGAACTTACTCTGTAGACCAGGCTGGCCTCGAACTCAGAAATCCGCCTGCCTCCACCTCCCAAGTGCTGGGATTAAAGGTGTGCGCCACCACCGCCTGGCCAATTTTTTATTTTTAAATTTTAATTAATTTGCTTTTACTTTTAACTTTTTAAAAAAAGATTTATCCCCTTCTGGTCTGTCTGGGCCGGTGCCCTAAGCAGACCTGGGGTGCAAATTCCACAGCCAGTCCTACAACACCTAGACGAAGCTCTACTCCCAGGTGCTCTAACAAGCCCAGGATCACAGGATTCCAGAATCACAGAGACAGTTTGACTCTGAGGAGTTCTGACACAACAAGGATCACAGGAAAAACAACCAGATTTAGCCAGGGCAGGTAGCACAAGAGATAACCAGATTGGGGAGGGGGGGAGAGGGAGGGGGAGAAAAGCTCAAGAAAATAAGCAACACAAACCAAGGTTACTTGGCATCATTAGAACCCAATTCTCCCACCACAGCAAATCCTGGACACACCATCACACCAGAAAAGCAAGATTCAGATCTAAAATCACTTCTCATGATGATGATACAGGACTTTAAGAAAGACATATATAACTCCCTCAAAGAAATAAAGGAGAACACAGGTAAACAGCTAGAAGTCTTTCAAGAGGAAACACAAAAATCCCTTAAAGAACTACAGGAAAACACAATCAAATAAGTGAAGGAAATGAACAAAACCATCCAGAATCTAAAAATGGAAATAGAAACCATTAGAAATAAAAAATAGAAATAGAAATAGAAAGAATAAATAAAAATAAATAAAAAAATAATAAAAATAAATAAATAAATAAATAATAATAATAAATAAATAGAAATCAGAAAGAGAAACAACCTTGGAGATAGAAAACTTAGGAAAGAAATCAGGAGTCATAGATGCAAGCATCACCAACAGAATACAAGAGATAGAAGAGAGAATCTCAAGGGCAGAAGACACCATAGAAAACATTGACACAACAGTCAAAGAAAATGCAAAAAGCAAAAAGCTCCTAACCCAAAGCTCCTAACCCAAAACATCCAGGAAATCCAGGACGCAATGAGAAGACCAAACCTAAAGTACAGAAGAGAGTAAAGACTCCCAAGGTAATGGGCCAGTAAATATCTTCGACAAAATTATAGAAGAAAACTTCCCTAATCTATAGATAGAGATGCCCATGAACATACAAGAAACCTACAGAACTCCAAATAGACTGGACCAGAAAAGAAATTCCAGCCCTGGCTACTATATATACCCAGCAAAACTCTCAATTACTTTAGATGGAGAAAACAAGATATTCCATGACAAAACCAAATTTACACAATATCTTTTCACAAGTCCAGCCCTACAAAGAAAAACACCAACATAAGGAACAAAACTACACCCTAGAAGAAGCAAGAAAGTAATCTTTCAACAAACCCAAACAAACCTAATTCTACCTCTTACAACAAAAACAACAGGAAGTAACAATTACCTTTTCTTAATATCTTAATATGAAATTAATATTACCAACATATCCTAATCGATTGAAATCCAAAAATATGAGGAATTAGAAATTTGTTGACTGTTACCCAATGGTCTCTCTAATTTGGTAATTGGAGAAACTGGTCCAATATTGTACAGTCTATATACACTTTCTGCTTGTTTGTACGCGACAGTGTCTTGCTGAGTACCACATAATGGTTTTGAACTCATGCTTCTCCTATCTCAGCCTCTCTATTAGTAGCATTGTTTATTTCATGTTTTTACACTATACACTGGTTTTCAGAACAGCTTACATATTTCAAAAGTATTTATACAACCAAAAGAAATGTAGACAATTAACTTGGGAGGTGGGTTTTAAGAGAACAACAAAGAGTGAATGCTTTGCTTAATGTCTATAACTATTGTATCAAGTTTGAAGAAGAGGACTTTATAAGTTATTCTTTCTCTGAGATGAATGCTTTTCCAAATTATCACAGCCAATGAACCAGATTCTTACCCTCACCTAATGTCTGTGCCACCCTTCAAGCAGAACCACTGTTCATTGAAATAGTTGGTGAATGACTTTATGAATAGACCATCTTAATACACATACCATTTCTTAAATGAATATAACCTGTTCTCTGTGGGCTGAGAATAAAGTCACTCACTCAAGTCAAACTGCTTTGACCATAGCAGGAAGTCTGTACCCCAAAATCGTGCCTACAATTCATTCCTTGGCACAGCAGAACTGTCAACTGTCAGCTTAGCTACGATGGAGGTAAAATCCTTTGGTGATTTGAGGGTCATTGAAGTACAGCCTTATTACATTGAAATCCAATGTCTAAAAATTGTTCTTATTTTGGGCTTGTACCACAGTAAAAGCCAAGATTTTAAGCTCTACTAAATACAAAACAAACAAAAAAAGACTTTATATATTTATGTTCATCATTTAAAAAAGTACTAGTAGTGATGTATTATTTTAAAATATAGTTAATATGTTTGGAGTTATTTAAAATTTATATTGAACAAAATGTATCTATTTCCAGTACTGCTGTAGACAGGCATCTACATAAGACTGTTAAATTGATTGTTGTTTTATATCAAACAACTTTTATAATACTCATCTTTATTGCTATAATACTTTACAAATTTTAAAGAATATGACAAAAAAGGTATTGTAGGTATTGAAGGGGGGTCTCTGGGAGGAGTTGGGGTACAAAAGGGAAACAAGAATGTGATTTAATTCTATTTACTTATGTTTTTAAATGTTAACAAATTCAGATACATTGAAATCATGTATCTTTTCTTATAATGCAATAAAACTTAAATCAATAAAAAAAGATTTATCTCTTCTTTATTTGTGCATATGTGTGTGTATAGATAGTGTCAAATTCCTTGGAACTGGCGAGTGCAGGAAGCAAACAGACTTCTGGTAGAGCTGTAAGTACTCCTAACCAATTTTTACAAAAACTTCATGTATTATCACAGGGAGCGGGTGGCACACCCGAGTGTTATGGTGCACATGTGGGATCAGAGGACAACTTGCAAGAATGAGTTCTCTTCCTATGACGTGGGTCACCAGGTCTGATGGCAAGCATCTTTACTCATTGAGTCTCCTCCCAGACCCTGTCTTTTATTTTTTAGGGTTTTATTAACTTTTGAGAGATTCATGGGTTAAACTCAGGGTTTCATTTTATAATAGGCAAGCACTCAACTACAAAGCTGCATCCTCAGTGCAAAGGAAAAAAAAAGTCCAACCCCTCAAATAGTACGGTGTGACTAGGTTTCCCAATAGTCAGAACTCAGAACTCAGCTACGTCTGTTTAGCTTATGCCATTTTGTTTGTGCATGTGGTCTATACACAGGGTGTATATACATGGTCGTGACAGTATGAGCACATGTATGTCAAGGACAGAGGTAGATATCAGGTGTCCTCTTGATCATTTGCCATCTTTCATATTTTATTTACTTAAAACATATTGTATTTGGGGCTGGAGAGATAGCATAAGAGTTAAGAGCACTGTCTACTCTTCTAGAGTTCCTGAGTTCAATTCCTAGCAACCACATGGTGGCTCATAATATACACAGGAATCTGATGTCCTCTTCTGGTGTACAGGCATACACACAGACAGAGCACTCATATACATAAAATAAATAATTTTGAAAAAAAAGAGAAAAACTTTTATCTATTTTTGTGTGTATAAATATTTGCCAGCATGTATGTAAATGTACCACGTTGATTGCCTGGTGAGTTTCCAAAGAGCCGGAAGGAGGGCACTGGATTCCCTGGACCTGGAATTACAGACGGATATGTGGATGCTGGGAACTGAGCCTAGGTCCTCTGCAAGAGCAGCAAGCAGCAGGTGCTCCTTCCAGTACCATCCCAACCCTAACTTTCAGGTTTCCTCCTTCTTTTGAGACAGGGTCTCACTGTGTAGTCTTGGCTGGCCTGGGACTTGTTATATATGGCTTTCAACTCAGACATCCACCTGCGTCTGCCTCCCACGAGCAGGAATTAAAGGTGTGCACCAGGAAACTCAGCCACACTTTGTTTTTAATTTGACTTCTGCGGATGTGCTTGTGCTTCTGAGGGAGTGTGGAGCACTGAGTGTGTACATCTGAGTGGAGATGCTCCGTGGAGCCTGCTGAAGGTATAGGTGGCGGCAAGCTACCTTAGGTGGGTACTGAGAGTCAATCTCAGTACCTCTGCAAGAGCAACACCAGCTTTTAGCCGTGAGCTCTCTAGTTCTACCCACTTCTTTTTTTTTTTTTTAAAGATTAATTTATTTATTATATGTAAATACACTGTAGCTGTCTTCAGACACACCAGGATATCAGATCTCATTACAATGGTTGTGAGCCACCATGTGGTTGCTGGAATTTGAACTCAGGACTTCTGGAAGAGCAGTCAGTGCTCTTAACCACTGAGCCGTTTCTCCAGCTCCCCAACCACCATTTTTTTGTGACAAGGTTTTTTTCTTTTCTCGAGATAGGGTTTCTCTGTGTAGCCCTGGCTATCCTGGAACTCACTCTGTAGACCAGGCTGGCCTTGAACTCAGAAATCCGCCTGCCTCTGCCTCCCAAGTGCTGGGATTAAAGGTATGCGAGACAAGGTTTTTTTCACTGAACCTGAAGCTCACTGTTGGCTGTGAAGCTTCAGGGATCCAGCTGTCTGTCGCCCAATGCCTGGTTTTCATGGTTGCTAAGGTTCAGAACTCAGAAGCCACCCCTCCTGCTCTATGACACCATTAAAAGAAGGGAACAACTGGGTGTTTATTATGAGGCAGGCTCTGTGTTATATGTTTTAAACACTTCACTTAAATATTCAGAATATTCTAAGGTAGGTTAACTAATTGTAGTTACAAATCCTACAAATGGTAACTGGCGAGGTTGGGGAGGTCATGAAACTGGAAAAGCCATTATAATGAGGTACCAAGATCCCCAAACCCACGTGCAGTTGCTCACATTAAACTCCTTGCTACACAATGATGTGTAATTTATAGTAAGAGTGATGATAAGAGATGCGCTCACCCTGCAGGTCTAGGTGACCCGGAAGCACTCCGCATAGAGCTTTCTACTCGAGGACTAGCCACGTCAGGAGGCTGAGGAGGGAGGAGAGTTTTCCGAACTGCCATTCTGAAAGAAATGAGACAAACCTAGAAAATAGCAGTCCAAGATACATTTGCCAAACATACCTTCTAAATAGTGCAACAAATGACAAGGTTTGTTCAGCACATCCACTAAAGAGTACAATGACAAGGTCTCTGCATGTAACCCTCACTGGACCGGGAATCACTATGTAGACCAGGTTAGCCCCAAATCTGCTTTGATCCTCCTCTTTGTCTTCCTGAATAACAGGATTACATGTGTAGGTCTTCGTGCCCATCGATTATGTTTTGGCTTTTTTGTTTTCTATTTCACCCCCTCTTTTCTTTTCTTTTTTTTTTTTTTTTTTTTTTTTTTTGAGACAGGGTTTCTCTGTATAGCCCTGGCTGTCCTGGAAGTCACTCTGTAGACCAGGCTGGCCTCGAACTCAGAAATCTGCCTGCCTCTGCCTCCCAAGTGCTGGGATTAAAGGCGTGCATCACCACTGCCTGGCTAAATTAAACCAAATTTGTGATACCTAAAATCAGTAGAAATTTGAACAACTAGACAGTTAATGTTATTTAAGTTATCTCTCCCGCCCCTAATTTTCAACTATATATATATGAAAAGACACATGCAAAATACATACAAATAAAACAATCCTAGCACATGGGAGGTGAAAACAGGATTGGGGTTGAGGTTGTCCTTGGCTACATAGGAACTTTGAGATCAGCTACACAAAACTCTACTTTGAGAAAGCACCAAGGAAAGTGGGGAAACAGAACAGTGGAGGATAGAGATGGTATGATCTCCAGTACTCATAAGTCAAGTGGTGGTATATGCTGATCTTCCCAGCACTCCTGATACAGAAACAGGAGGATTAGAAGTACAAGGTCATCCTTTGCCAGTTGGAAGCCAGCCTGAGATAGTCAAGACTCTGGGAAAAATCCTCTGGGAAGAGTTTCGTCAGGGCCAGCACACAGAAGCTGTGCTCCCAAGATGACCAGGGTCAAACCTCATGCTCAGAAACTTGGTAGTTAAGAGTCTTCCAGGTTGTACTGGTTTTGAAAGTTCATAACGAGCAACTGAGGCTTGGCACTCTAAGAGGCCAGAAGAGGTGCAAAGGAAAACAGTTGAGAACTGGCACTAGGTGGCAGGGCCAGAGTTCCCAAAGAGGGCACAGCTGAGGCTACTGGTGAAAGGATAGCCCAGCTGCAGCAGAGACCCCAGCATTTTGGAGATGCCAGTGCCCAGCTGGGATGACCACCGAGAGCAGCAGCAACTGTGGAATGACGGCCACTTGAGCCTATTCAATGAGTGCTCTATGTGTACGGTGGATGCAGAGCCAGATAGGTGGTACAGTTTAAGGCTTTGGAGCATGGAGGCTTGTGAGGTCCAGAAGTCTGATCCTGAGCTCTGACAGAGCTGGACTTTGGTTTTGTTCTGATTTGACGGTAACTGTGCCCTGGTTTTTCCCTCTTGGAGCAAGAAAGCATGACGCCTACCACCACCACCACCTCCTCCTCCACCACCACCACCAC
>NW_022196895.1:27669968-27678617 GCF_008632895.1 Mastomys coucha | reverse complement strand
GGGCTATACAGAGAAACCCTGTCTCGAAAAACCAAAAAGAAAAAAAAAAAAGAGGCAACTTCTAAAGTGAATGTGGGTCTTTTAAAGATATTTAGGCTTATCTTGGGGACGAACAAGAAAGGAAAGGTTGCCTGTTTTGTGTAAAGCTGTCAGGAGACAGTTGACCTGTTCTGTGTGTCTGTGTTGTGTGACTTATGCAGAGTAATTCGGGGAGAATCTCAATTGCGAAAATGCCTCTACCCAGACAGCCTGTAGACAAGCCTGCAGAACATTTTCTGGACTGGGCAGGGCCAGCTCACTGTGTGTGGTGTCAACCGGGTATATAGCCCTGGATGGTATTAGGAAGCAGGCTGAGGAAGCCATGAAGAGCATGCCTGTAAGAAGCATTTTTTCATGACCTCTGCTTCCTGCTGTGAGTTCCAGCTCTGACCTCTTTTGATGATGGACTATACTTTCTAAGGTAAAATAAACCCTTTCCTTCCCAAGTTGCTTTGGTCATGGTTTCATTACAGCAATAGGGACAGAGCTAGGACAGGTATCTAGACAAACCGTGGTACTTTTATGATATATATATATATTTTTTAAATATTTGTTTTTGTGTTTCTGGGGAATGAACCGAAGGCTTCATGAATGCCAGACAGAACTCTAGCGGTGAACTATTCCCAACCCTACAATGGTATTTTAGATAGCAATAAGACAGTTATAAATACATTGTATAAAACTGGCCAAATTCAATTGTAGCAGAGGATAGCCTAGTTGGTTATCAATGGGAGGAGAGGCCCTTGGTCCTGTGAAGGCTCTATGCCTCAGTGTAGGGGAATGTCAGGGCCAGGAAGCAGGAGAGGGCGGGGTGGTGAGCAGGGGGAGGGAGTAGGGAATAGGAGTTTTTTCCACAGGGGAAACCAGGAAAGGGGAGAATATCTGAAAGGTAAATAAAGAAAATATCTAATTTAAAACCAACCAACAAAACAACCAACCAACCAATCAAACAAAAAACTGTAGGTTCCTACAAAAATTAACAGTCCCGTGTGTGTTTCCATTTACTGGGTCAAAACTTGAAATACTTTGTTTGCTCCCTTTGGGAGGAGAGACTTTGTTCCTTCTCTGTATGCAGAAGGCTGTCTCTGTGGATCTTTACTAGTCAACAAAAATATTCATATAGCAGAAGAAATGGACTAGGCAAATCCAGACAGCCCCTCATTTACTTTATATGGAGAAAAGGAAAGAGGCAGGTAGTGGGTCAGCATAGGTTCAAGAGGATTTTTTGTTTGTTTGGTTTTGGGTTGTTGGGACAAGGTTTCCCTGTGTAGACCAGGTTGGCCACTGCCTCCAGAGTGCTGGGATTAAAGGTATGTGCCATCACCATCCAGCTCCCACCAGTACATTTTTTTAAAAAACAAAAACAATGTAAGTATACAATGCTGGAATACAGCCCAGTGTTGGAGCACTTCTAGCATGTGAAAGGACCTGCATTGTCCCAGCACCCAAAATAATAATAATAATAATAATAATAATAATAACAACAACAACAATAACAACAGTAATAATAATAATAATAATAATTTCCCCTCAGAAATAAAAACAGGCAATTTAAGAGAGGAAGAACCCTTGTACAGCCCTACTCTTGAACAGGGAATAAAGGAGGGGAGTGGGCACACTAGAGAGGAGACATAGGTATTCTCTGGAGTAAAAATTAGGGCAGTAGAGGACTAGTGAGTGGCATGTGTTGAGGCCTGCTACTTTCAACATAACTGTAGCCATTTTGTATTCAGTCTCCATTTTGCTCATAAGGTGAAAGTAGGTTCAGGCTCTTAGACTCTATTTCCCAGAAGTAATTATCAACAGCGGACACTAAAAAATGTTAATAATAAGCCAAAAAGTTTGGTTGAATTGCTCATGCTCTGTTATCTCAATGTTCTGAAATTTCCCCTGTCCACCACCCCTCTCACCTAACTAGGACCAATCAGCATAGAGGTTAGCTGACAATACTTTGTCTAGTTAGCCAAAACATTTGTACCACTTCACTGCTTGCCTTTTAACTTTTGAACCTGCTTCTTTTTCTATAAAAAGCCTGTCCTGAAGACAGACTGATACCATAGTCAGGTTTTTCCTTCTTGTTGTCCTGGACATCCAGTAGTACGGTGTATGTTCAATAAACTATTCTGGCTTGAGATGTCTGTATGGTTGGCGTGGCAATTCCTAGACCCCAGCCGCAGCTGGGAAAGCTCTCTCCTTTACTTTTCTGTATAGATTTATGTCTGAGCATGCATATATGTGTATCATGGCATGCCTGTAAAGGTCAAAACTTTTTTTAAAATTTTTTATATGAGCATTGGTGTGAGGTTTTCAGAACCCCTGGAACTGGAGTTACAGATAGTTATGAGTTGCCATGTGAGTGCTGGGAATTGAACCCAAGTCCTCTGGAAGAGCAGCCAGTGGTCTTAACCACTAAGCTATTTCTCCAACAACTTTTTTTTTCTTTTGGTTTTTCGAGACAGGGTTTCTCTATAGTCCTGGCTAGTGTCTAAAAGAGAGCAGCAGATCCCCTGGAACTGTGGCTATGTTTGTGAATGCTACATTGGTGCATTCTATAAGGTCCTCTGTAAGACGAGGGCATGCTTGTGACTGCTGCGCTCTCTCTCTAGAAGTGTAACAGATGAAATGAACCTGTTCCCTGCATTGGATGTAAGAATCTACTCTTTATGCAAGTACCCTTCTGAGGCTACTCACCCATCTGTGGCAGGCTTCTTCCTCAGTATGCTGGGCCGGGGAGAAGAGCCCTGGGCTGGTGTGTTGGTGCTAGCACTCTGACTGTGCGTCTGAACCACTGTGGTTGCTGCTGGAGCTGCACTGAATGGGTTGCTAATAGGGTTGGCTACAATCGTAGCTCCATCTGCCAACACCACTGCTGAAAGGGAAGTGAAAACAGGAGAGAGAAGCACAACATTTATCTAAATGCCACTAAGACACAAATACTACAGAGACGTCTAGTATTAGGAATTCACGATACAAATGCCCCAATTCTAGAAGTAAGGGTGCCTAGCATAAGAAGTCTTGTGTTTGATCTTTAGAAAAACCCCTATTCTCAAGAGATAAGAAACAGAAGAGACAGCACTAGGCCCATCTGCTTACAAGGCACGAAGGGAAAAGTCACTAAGTCTATCAATGCAGATTATAACACCATGTATCATTTTTCTAGTGTGTATGGACCTTTGGCCTGTATGACCACTTCAGTCTCCCAAGTACTGTTATTTTTGGTATATAGTACTACACTCTTTATCTTTTTGAAAATACATTTAAAAAAAAAACTAACCAATCAATACTTTAAGCCCAATGACTCATTTTGTTTTATATGATTATTCTACTAATATTTTGTCATGAACATTAATAATATTAAGATAACATTAAGGTTTCATTGCTTACATACAACTCTGAAGAAAATGAAAAACTAGAAAATGAGAACACTGTAAGGTAATTTTGCTCTTCTTAACTTTAGCATTTTACAGAGCTCTTCTGACTGAGCGCAAATGTCGATAAGGACGTTCACACACGCTATTTGTAAGATTTGTTCTTATTTTCACTTTACATGTGTAGGTGTTTTGACTGCATGCATGTCTACAAACTGTGTGTGCACTGTCCACGAAGGCCAAGAGGCAGGGATGGGATCCCCTGGAACTGGGGTTAGAGAGAGCTGTTAGTTACACAGGTTCTGGGTCTTCTGGAAGAGCAAACAGTGCTGAGACAGCTCAGCCTTTTTTTTGTTTTAAAGATTTATTTATTTATTTATTTATTATATGTAAGTACATTGTAGCTGTCTTCAGACACTCCAGAAGAGGGAGTCAGATTTGTTATGGATGGTTGTGAGCCACCATGTGGTTGCTGGGATTTGAACTCAGGACCTTCGGAAGAACAGTCAGTGTTCTTAACTGCTGAGCCATCTTTCTAGCCCCAGCTTTTATTTTTTACACTCCAGATTTTACTCCCCTCCTGGTCCACCCTCCACGTGTTCCACATCCCATACCTCCTCCTCACCCAGGCTTTTTTTTTTTTTTAAACAGACAGGATCTCACTATGTAGCTCTGGCTGTCCTTGAATTCACTATGTAGACCAGGCTGGCTTTGATCTCACAGAAATCTACCTGCCTCTGCCTTCCAACTGCTGGGTTTAAAGTTGTGCACCATCTTTCAGGGCTCACACATATTATTATTTTTATTGTGAATTGATAGATAAATTCTAAGCAACTCGTCTTACAAAGATGAAATTAAATACTGAAGAATTACCTGAGGTTACAAAGCCTGACAGTGGCAGGGCCAAGATTAAAAGCCAGGCATACTTCTTGCATGCATTTGTTTAAAAACTCATTTCTCTTTGTTGTGTTTACACCACAGTGCTCATGTGGCTGGCTGGCTTTTGATTAGCCCCTGTATCTGTAGAGCCTCTCCCCTCCCCCTTTCCATCAAAGAGTTAAATTTACCTGAGGTTTTTCCTTCAGGCTGAGGCTGCTGATTACCCATTGCTGCTGGCTGAAGCCCCTGAGTGCTGATTGGGGCTGCTGAGTGGATTCCTTGGGTGCCAATTGGTGCTGGCTGGATACCTGATGTCCCAATGGGGGCTGGCTGGATTCCCTGTGTACTGATGGGTGCTGGCTGGATCCCCTGGATGTGTCGGGCGTGTGAAGCATCCACTGTCATCAGCTGCATGGGGTTCAAGTGGACTGTAGATGCTACACCAACGCCAGTCTGAGCTGTGATGGTGGAGTTTGGGGCCTGAGCAGAAACTGAAAATAACAAGGTCAGCTCCAGTTACACAGAGATAACAGAAAAGTGAACAGTTTCCTCACTATGTAAGGGGCTGGGGGTGTATCTGAGTGGCAGAGCATTTTTACATAGCATGGAGCAACAAGGTTCAGGGTTCAATCCTCAGTTGCTATTATACTCCTTACAGAAAACTGTGCACAAAGAACTGTTTTTCTTTTTTATTACCTACCAATTTCTTTTTGAAAAATTATCAGGAATACAATAAAATTAGAAAGTTGGGCTTATAATTACAATCTCAGTATTTAGGAGGACGAGGTAGGAGGACTGTTTAAAATTCTAAGTGAGCCTGAGTTATATAGCAAATTCTAGGCCAGCCTGAGCTACATTTTAATAGTTAGTCTTTAAAATAATCTACCAAATTACAAATATTAGCTAGACCACAATGCTAAAAGAATAATATAAACTTCTAAAATAATCCATGGGTTGACCAGATGGCGAATCTTTGCTTTAACTGATAGAAATACTGTCAAAGGCACTTCTAATTACGTGTGTCTTTGTGTGGGTATGTGCACATATGTGGGTGCTATTGGAGGCCAGAAGCACTGGATCCCCTGGAGCTGAACTTTTGGGCAGATATGAGCTGCACACCCAATGTGGCTGTGGGAATGAAATCTGGGTCCTCAGATAAGAGCAGTACGCACTCAACCCCTGAGCCACTGCTCCAGCCCAAGCCCCACAAGAGAATTCTTATTGGAATAACTGGGAAAGGGTAGAATCTATTTCCAAGTTTATGAAATATTTTAGAGTGCTTGAAATTCGAAACTAATGTTGTTCAAATGGGAATATAAGGTCACATACAATTTTCAGTTTTCCACAGAGATGGTGCAATGGTGGAGAGGGCATACTGTGGTTGAAGAGGACCTCGGTTTGCTTCCCAGCACCCATGCGATTTGGCTCACAACCCTCTGCAACTAAAACTCCAGTGCACTTGATGTCTTGATTTGTACTCCTTGGGTACCACCACTCACACAACACAGGCATCCCTCTCCCCCATCATTAAAATCAAAAATAAAAAATAGGAAAGAGAGGGCTAGCGAGATGGCTCAGCAGTTTGACCCAGTACCATGTTTGGGGACTCAAAACATCTGTAACTGCCACTTTACAAGAGCTGCAGCCAGCTTCTGACTGCAGCCAGCCAAAGCTTCCTCAGCATGCATGCACTGTCATACCTGGGTACTGCCGGATAGTGGACACAGAACTGGTGATGGGGGTGTAGGTGTGTGCAGCCAGCGGGTAGGCGGAGGGCGGGTAAGTTGGCAAGAAGTACTGGAACTGAACAGGAACGGAAGGTCTAGAAATATAGCACAGATTACATGAAACAAAGTTATTTTCTTCATTCAAAGAATCTTATCCCCCAGACTCCCTTGACATCTTGCACACCACCACACAGATTCTCTCAACTGGGTCCCAACCTTACACCAAAGGACAAACCAAGAGGCTATAAATGAGTAAATGGTTACTATTAGTACCCATGCAATTAATGTCAACAGCAGTCTCCATAGATGACTTTTTAAAACTTTATGGATGTTTTCTAAGAACAAACGACAAAACAAAACAAATGACAAAACCCCAGGAGATGGGACGTTCATTTGAGTCCAAGAGTTTGAGAAGACCATGGGTACCACAGCAAGATCTCTTCTCTAGCCAATCAACCAGCCAATGAACTACTCCACTCTAGCCAATCAACCAACCAATGAACTACTCCACTCGAAACAGTTATATTGTTTTTGTTGGAAAATTTAATCAAACATGCATAAAAAATAAACCTAATTTAGAGAAACTAATTCAGAGACCAGAAAACAGGAAATGGGATTTACTTTGCTTTTCTGAACTTAATACTTTCTTGAAGTCAAAAATGGTCAGGGAAAGTATGAGAAAAGACAACAAATTTTACTCTATACTTAGGCCAAAGAATTGTACACAAAATTAAGTTATGCATAGAAACAAGCCTTCATAATTAAAGTTTGTCATAGGAAGAAAAGAGTAACACAATTTCTATTCATGCTTTACATATTTAAAAATCCAAAGAAAGCAACTATTTGAAGCAGTTTAAAAATTTTTCAAAAACATGGCATACCCTTCATGAAATAAAGTAATTAAAAAAAAGATTTATTTATTATTATAAATAAGTATACTGTAGCTGTCGTCAGATACTCCAGAAGAGGGCATCAGATCTCATTATGGGTGGTTATGAACCACCATGTGGTTGCTGGGATTTGAACTCAGGACCTTCAGAAGAGCAGTGAGGGCTCTTACCCGCTGAGCCATCTTGCCAGCCCCCGAAATAAAGTCTTAAAATAGGACCAGACGGAACTGAACTCATTGTATTGCAGATAGGATGAAATGCAATCTATCAGAGAATGCCATTTAAGGCAGAAATAAGACAAGGATGCTCACCACCTCCACCAACACTGCATTTGAATTTTATTATTTACTTCATGTGTACGGGTGTTTGGTCTGCATATATGTATGTGTGCACACAGTGTCCCTGGAGGTCAGAGTGGGTCTTAGGTTCCTTGGAAGTGCAATTAAAGAAGGTTGCAGGCTGCCACGTGGGTGCTGGGAACTGAACTCAGATCCTCTGAAGAGCAGCTAGCCCCTAACTGCTGATCCATACCACTAATTCCATATTGAAAACTCTGGCTACTTCCTAAAATAAATGAAAACCAAGATACTGCTTATATACAATAAGCAAATGACAATTCTCTTGCCTATTTGTAGATGAAGTGTAAATGCTTGCATTGGAAATCTGAGAGAACATGAAGTTTTAGAGCTAGTAAGAACATTTAGGGCTGGAGAGATGGTTCAGCGGGTAAGAGCACTGACTGCTCTTCTGAAGGTCCTGAGTTCAAATCCCAGCAACCACATGGTGGCTTACAACCACCCGTAATGAGATCTGACGCCCTATTCTGGTGTGTCTGAAGATAGCTACAGTGTACTTATATACAATAATAAATAAATCTTAAAAAAAAAAATAAAAGAACATTTAGCTTGGTAGATGGACATTAAAACAATTACACTGTTGGGAAAGGAATAGGGATATGGAATGGGGTTGAACTGCGAAGTGTCAGCATGTCTTCAAATGTCACTTCACTTCTGATCTTTACCTGCAGCAAAAGCACGGAAGACCAACAATCTATATCAAAAGCCAAGCAAAGGTTGAAGTGCAGGGCTCCAAATGATCCAAAGGCCCCTAGAAAACAGCAGCCTCCTGGGCACCACGGATATATGTGTGGTAGGAGATAAGGAAGGGCTAGTGCAGAAGGAAGATGGTGACTCCCACAAACATGGTCTTAAGGGTACTCCAAAGGAGACCATTTTAACTACACACAAATGGTAACATTGAATAAAACCAAATCTCTAGCCTGCTAATTAATAAAACTAAATTCATAGGCCCAGACTGATTAAAAATCAAACAAACAAAACTCAAATAAATAAATGTATACGGGAAAGTTTCTTCCCCTCTGAAAGCCAACCATGACATGGACGAAGCAACAGAAAAGTCAGCCCTTTGCAAATATCATAACTAACTCAGCCATGAATTATCAAAAAACACAATGACTGAACAAAAAGACAGTCTCAAAGTTGCTGTTGTTATTAACACAGGGTCTCACTATGTCATCCTGGCTGCCTGGAATTCTTTATGTAGACCAAGCTGGTCTCAAACTCACAGAGATTCGATTGCCTTTGTCTCCCAAGTGCTGGGGTTAATTAAAGGTGTGCCACCACACCTGGCAGCCTCAATATTTTCCTCAGGCTCTAAAGCATCTTGCTTGAGTCCACTGTTTCCTTGCGGAGTATCCACTTTGCATATCCAATTCTGAATAGTCTC
>NW_022196895.1:27667101-27669811 GCF_008632895.1 Mastomys coucha | reverse complement strand
ACCAAAAAAAAAAAAACCCCAAAACAAAAAACAAACAAAAAGACACTCCAAAAATGAACAGCCTCAATCTAATGGTGAGGACACAATATGACAAAATCAACTTGTTACTGTGCAATATAAGTGGCCTGTCAATGAGACAATGAAGGTGCAGAAATGAATAGCTACACAATCATTTCAAATCATTTTAATTATCTGTAATTGCTTACAAGAATATACTGCTCTTAAAGACAAATATAAGTACTTATGTAAAAAGGTTGTGATCTTTCAACCCATATTCTAAAAATGGTTAAAAAACAAAATACCAAACCCAGAAACAAAACAAAACTTAACACAGCCAAGAAATGGATACTAGAATACCCATCAGAAGAATAATGGCTTTCATAACACCAAAATAGAAATTCGATAGTGTATTATTTTCAGAAGGGAAAGCAAAACAATACCATGAGAGATGAGGCCTACCTGTTGTCATTTCGGGTCTCCATGGCCACAGGATTTGGAGAGGCTCGATGGCCGGAAATGGGAATCAGGCTACTCCTCTCTGATGGGTAATCCGGCTGGATCCGAGGGGAAGTGTGTGTGATCTGCTGGGGCACCACCTTAGCTAAAGACAAGAAAGCATCAATTCCATTACTACTCATGGGCGAGTCAGACATGGCAAGTATCTTTATAGATGCCTACAGTTTGCCTTTACCAACCAGGCCTTTTACTTTCAGCCTGGCTTTTTGGGGATTCCAATATTGAACTAATTAGAGGCTAAGAAATTCACTGATGTGCAAGCAAGAGGATCTCTAGAATTAGCATAAAGAATGAGCATGGTCGTGTGAACTTGAGAGAAAGATAGCCTTCCCTTGGAAGATAAAATGGGAGGATGCCTGGGGCTTATGGGCCAGCTAGTCTAGCTTACTTGGCAAGGTCCAGGTGAGTAAGAGACCCTGCTCAAAATATAAGGTGGATGGCTCTCTTGAAACAACTGAAGTTGGCTTCTAGTCTCCACCATCTGTGTGTACATACACATGTGCACATACACCCCAACCATTTACATGTCACACACGTGCACACACACATACACACACACATACACCTCAGCAAAATATTTTGATATAAAATGGCAATGATTTTAGAAGAAATTAGAGGATAGTCATAAAGCATCTTGGGATAGCACTCATATGAAAACCGAGGGTGATTAACTGTTATATTCTCCCTACTGCTACACGTTGGATTTTACCTAAAGTCTACCAATTGTCTCTAAAGTTCAAGTTCTCCTCAGTTCAGACCTTGACTTATATTTCTACCTGCGTCAGTAAAGCTAACGTCAACATTTTACTGTACAGGAGACATTCAAATACAGTTTGCGGAACAGTCCAACATGGGCTGGTGAGATGGCCCAGTGCTAAGGGCACTTGTCTGGAAGCCTGACCTTTGGGAACCACTCACTAGTAAAAAGGGAACTTCCTCCTCCAAGGTATCTCCTGCTGCCAACCAGACAGACAAAATAATTAGTCAAGTCCAACAAAGTCTGCATACTCAAGATTGTCCTTCACTTTTCCTCTACTTCTTAATGCTAAATATATATGGCAAGTTAACAAATTCAAGAGGTGGAGGTGGCTCACCACTTAAGAGCACCCACATGGTGGCTCACAACCATCAGTAACTCAACTGCAGGAGATTCAATATTCTTTTATAGTCTTACATACTCAAGTAGTACATATACATACAAGTCAGAAACAATACTTATATACACAAAAGCAAATAATTCTTTATGTAACAATAATGGAGAAATCCTTCAACAGGATCTAGCTGGGTGAGTTGGCCAGATCCTCCCCTCCATACAGGCTCTCTAAGTCTCCAGAACAAGCCTGGGTCCCACATCTAAGTGTCCTACACTAATCTCGCTAGTCTGCCTCTAGGCTTCTACAAGTCCCCCATCCTCACCTGGCTATAACCTACAGGCCCTTCTCATGACATATCCCACCTTTCTTTTCAGTTGGATCCTGTACATCCTTCATCAGGGCCTACTGTCTGTCTTGTGCATGTACCTTCTCCAACTACCTGATCTACCTCCAAATCCAGACTTATACCAGGACACATACCATGTATGCCAGCCCAGGTTCCCATATCTACCTAACTTCATTCCACTGTAGCCATATCCAACCTCAAGGCCTAACCTGGCCCGCACATCCTAGGTTCTGCTTCAACCTACTCTGCTCATATCGGATTGAGAAGTAACAAAAGTCCACATACTCAGATCTCATCATAAAAATACAAACAATATAAAAGATCAACGTAGTATCTACTCCAAAACTCATCACTCCTACAGTAATGGTCACAGATGAGAACTACCTAAAGATGAAGCCCAGAACAAAAGAATAATCAAAAACTTCAAAGAATTTAAAAAAGTTTAAAGAAGACAAAAGCAGCTCAATGACCTTAAAGAGAGTAAAATGCCTAAATGGTGTCCAACAAAACACAAACACAAGGCTAATGGAAAGGACAGAAAACCATCATTTGAAAACTGAATTCAATAAACAGAAACATTGGTAACTCAAGGTGAGATGAAGATAGACCTGAAAATTCCAAATGGCGAAACTAGAAAACATAAAGGAAAGTTGTACCGGCTGGCTTTGTGTGTCAACTTGACACAAGTTGGAGTTATCACAGAAGGGAGCTTCAGTTGGGGAAGTGCCTCCATGAGGTCCAGCTGTGGGGCATT
>NW_022196895.1:27665297-27666787 GCF_008632895.1 Mastomys coucha | reverse complement strand
ACAAATTATGCAGTCGAGTTTCCCGCATTTGGGGAAATCGCAGGGGTCAGCACACCCCAAGTGCAATGAGTGAACCTCGCCCTGGGAAAACCACCTTCCTGATCATGGTGTCTCCCCTGCCAGGGAAGTATAAGACAAAAGTCTTACAGGTAGAATGAATCAAGCAGAGTATCGGGACTTGAAGACAAAGTAGAGAGGACATAGAAGAAATAAACAAAGAATATGAAAACAAAACAGGAAAGGAATATACAGGAAACATGGGACACCATGAAAAGATCAAAGGTTTGAGCTAAAGAGTAGACAAGGGAAAGAATCCCAGGTCAATGACACAGACCTATGGCCAACAAGACCATTGAAGAAAATGTCTCAAAACTAAAGAAGGACACACCCAAACAGATACAAGCACACACAAGACAAATAAACGAGACCAGCAGAGAACACCCTACAACACATCCTAGTTAAAGCACTAAGCCAGAACAGAGAATACAGAAAGGTGCAAGAGAAAACAAAACAAAACACAAGGAAAGTTTGAAAGCCAGAAGAGTAATGCATTCAAAGTCCTAAAAGACTGCCAACCTATACTAATTTACCCAGCAAAACTGTCTGCCATAGTTGAAGGAGAAGTGAAAATGCCCTGTGATAAAAAACAGCACCACCAAAAATCAAAAACACATGTACAATCATATACCTTTCAATAATAACTTTATATATTAATAGACTCAGAATTCATTTATCTATTGTCTACAAGAAATTTATCTTTAAAGATAAGCCCTGCCTTAGAGGGAAAGTGTAGACAACTGAAGTCATATCAAATACAAGGGGACACAGCAGGGACCCTTGTATCTGACAAAACAGACATCAATCCAAAACTATCAGAAGAGATAAAAAAGTGCACTTCATTCTAATTAAGGGAACAGTTAACGAGGAGGACATTACTATTGTAAAGCTAATGCATCCAATTTCACAGAAAGTCTACTACTGGAATTAAAGACATGGGTCAACATCAGCCACTGATACAAGGTAACTTCAATACTTTCCTCAATAGATAGGTCATCTGAACAAAAACTAAGGGGAGAGACATTAGAGAGAAATGACAACATACACTGGATACACTTAATAGTTGACTACAGAATACTGCACCCAAATGTCATATAATTAACATTCCACAGCAGCACCAGGAAGCTTCTCTAAAACAAGACCACATCCTAGGACAAAAAATAAACTTTAACAAATTCAGAAAGATGAAAATAATCCCATATAGCCTCCTTGACCACAACACACTAAAATTTGAAATCAATAGCAAATAAATCTCTAATAAGTACACAAACTCATGGAGATTTAAAAACTTACTACTATGAATGATGAATGGGTCAAAAAGAAATTAATGGGACACATTAAAAACAGTTCTAAGAAGGAAATAGCTCTAAATTCTTATATTAAAGAAATGAGAAAGCACAAATGACTTACTGATACAATAAAAAATGTGAAAA
>NW_022196895.1:27663299-27665021 GCF_008632895.1 Mastomys coucha | reverse complement strand
GAAATCCACCTGCCTCTGCCTCCCAAGTGCTGGGATTAAAGGCATGCACCACCACTGCCCGGCTGAGACATGCCTTTTCAATACTGTGTTTGAAGCACTAGTAAGGAAAGAGAAGGAAAATAAAGGTATATATATATATATATATATATATATACACACACACACACACACACACACACACACACACACACACACATATGTGAAAAGAAATGTTTTCTTTGCAGATGATAAAACTAGAAAAGATCAACAATTTCAAAAATATGATAAAGAATCAATTTGTAAAAATCATTAGCTTTTCTATACACTACTGTGATAGCTAACATTTTGTTGATGGCTAACTTTATATTTAGAAGTTTAAGCTGGGCAGTAGTGGCACATGCCTTTAAGTCCCAGCGCTTGGGAGGCAGAGGCAGGTGGATTTCTGAGTTCGAGGCCAGCCTGGTCTACAGAGTGAGTTCCAGGACAGCCAGGGCTACACAGAGAAACCCTGTCTCGAAAAAAACCAAAAAAGTGCCACCAACACTTGATTTTTATAATTGCCTGGTCTTATACTGTGTTTTATGGTGATGGGCTACAAGGCCAACCCTGTTTCTGTGTCTGTAAACAGAAGCTTGCTTTGCACACGATGAGCTTCTACTTGCAGAAAAGAATGTGACTTTGTGTTCTTTGCCTTTATAAACCCCTAAACTGAGGGGTTTGGATGGTATAGTTAGGAATCCCAAATTCTCTTCTTTGAATAAAAGTCTCTTTTTTAATAAAATTTATTCATGTCAGACTGGTGAATTTGTGAACCCCAGACCATAGCAACCACCAACAAGCATATAGAGAAAGAGCTCATGAATACACTCTCATTCCCAACAGTTTCAAAGAGAATAAAATATTTAGGAAGAAACCTAAGCAAGGAGGTAAAAAGACCCAGACAATGAAAACTTTAAATATTAAGAAACTACACTATGTAAAGATGTCCCATGTTCATGAATAGGTATGATTAATATGGTAAAAAAGGTTATTCTACTGAAAGCCATTTATAGATTCAATACAATCCCAATCAAAATCCCCATCTCAAACTGGTCCAGCTATTTTTGAAAGGCATGTAGAGAACCCTCAAAAAGCTAAAAGTAAATCTACCATATGACTCTGCCACACCATGCCTGGACACATGCCCAAAGGACTTGACATCCTACTCTGAAGATGCTTGCTTGGCTATGTAGTTCACTGTCACTCTACTCACAATAGTGAAGAAATGTTAATAACCTAATTGTCCTTCAACTGATGAGAGAATAATGAAAATGTGGTATATGTCTACACATGGAATACTATTCACTGGTGTGAAGAAAAATGCAATCATGGGATTTTCAGGTAAATGGGTGGAACTAGAACATACCATACTGAGTGAGGAAACCCAGTGAGGGAATAGCATGGGCCAAGTGACTTGAGGGAAAAGAGGAAAATGGAGGATCAATTTTATTAGGACGGGAAAAGGAGATAAATACTGAAGGAAGCGGAAGAGTTAATTATTATCTATCTACCTAAAACTACATATAAAATCTGTTAAGTCTAGAAAACTACATATAAAATCTGTAAGTCTAGCCAGGCAGTGGTGGCGCATGCCTTTAATCCCAGCACTTGGGAGGCAGAGACAGGCAGATTCCTCAGTTCGAGGCCAGGCTGGTCTACAGAGTGAGTTCCAGGATAGCCAGGGCTACACAGAGAAACCCTGTC
>NW_022196895.1:27640913-27663248 GCF_008632895.1 Mastomys coucha | reverse complement strand
ACACACACACACACACACACACACACACACACACACACACACACACAGACAATTTAAATGAAAAGTTCCCATCTGGGCTGACAATGCTTTCCCCAAATTTACACAGACTATTCAACAAAATTCCCAACACTAGAACTGAGCAGTCTGTCTTTGTTGGTCAGGGTTGTCTAAACAACTCTGAAGCATAGGCTATCTCTTAAGTCCTTGGTTGTACCCTACAAGTGAAAGAAGTGAAAGATTTCAGAAGCTCCACATACTGAGGCAAGCATATACAAATCTTAACAACCAACAACCAGCACTTTACTAAACCAGTGATAATCCCCAACTACATATTTATCCTTACATCCAGATAAGTGTAGTCTCAGTCCTCATCAAAGAAACTTTTTTCAACAGACCGTTAAAGAAAATAAACCACAACCGATTAAAATATGGAGTACAAGAACTCATGTGGGACTCAGTCCCCACAGATAATCCATAGGGACAACACAATTCCTGTACCTACAGCTCTGAGATTTTTTTTTAAAAAGGTTTATTTATTATTATACATAAGTACACTGTAGCTGTCTTCAGACGCACCAGAAGAAGGCGTCAGATCCCATTAGACATGATTGTGAGCCACCATGTGGTTGCTGGGATTTGAACTCAGGGCCTTTGGAAGAGCAGTCAGTGCTTTTAGCCGCTGAACCTTCTCACCAGCCCTCTGAGACTGTTGTGGAGAAGGTGGTAGAAGGATTGTGTGAACCAGTGGAACTGTTCTCCTCTGAGAGTATATTTCCTAAAAATGTGAGGCTTACACCCATGAAGTATTATCAACCAGGCTAATCAACAAGACGTAAACAATGATTGTAGCAATGAACAAGATCACAGAGAAGGGAGAAAACTGCAGTCACAGCTCTAGACAAAAAAATGGTAACTGGGGAAAGCAGAGAGTAGGTAAAATGATCCTCCCTGGAAAGAGCTGCCCAGCTACCATTAGTTATCCAGTACCAAGTGGCCAGCCCCGAGACCATGTACACACTGGTAACATATGAACAGAGCAGGTTGTATTTAGAAATAAGTCTGTGTAACAATATTTATATATGTACATATAACAATAATTTAAAAAGAGGCCATGAATTTCAAAGAGGAAGGAGAGAGTTCATGGGAGGGGCTGGAAGGAGAAAATGATATACTTTAATCTCAAAACATAAAAAATTATTAAAAGCAACAGATGATGCAGAAGCAAGCTAGACTTGTTATGATGCTATAACCAGTGACTTCAATAAACTCAATTAGGATAAAGAAACAGTAAGATTATAATTCTGGAGGCGGGGAGATGGTTCACTTGGTACAAGGTTTGCTGTGAAGGATGCAGACCTGAGTTTTGGTTTAGAAACCATGGGAAAAGGTCAGCATAGCACCATGTGCCTGTAATTTCTTTCTTCTATTTTTCTTAAAGATTTATTTATTATTATATGTAAGTACACTGTAGCTGTCTTCAGACTCCAGAAGAAGTGTCAGAGCTCGTTATGGATGGTTGTGAGCCACTATGTGGTTGCTGGAATTTGAACTCAGGACCTTTGGAAGAGCAGTCGGTGCTCTTAACTGCTAAGCCACCTACCTCTCCAGCCCCCATGCCTGTAATTTCAACAGATAGAAACAAGCAAATTCCTAGGGCTCACTGGCCAATTAGCCTAGTCAAAACAGAAAGCTCCAGGTTCAGTGATTGACACTGTTTCAGAAAACTGAGGTGGCATGCATGTATACTGAACACAGACACACACACATACAAAGTAAACAGATAAAGTCAAATTCAAAGTTGCTTTGAAAAATAACAATAAAGAAACAATCCTACCACCTCTGACATGAAGGCCTGGCCATATGGGCTGCAAATTCCTCAAAGGCTTTTGTGCGACATGTCCAACACTTACCAACGGGGATATTTGAAGTGGTCACAGCAGTAGCATGGGATGAATGGGAGGGCATTGTCATGGTAACAATTGTACTTGTGGGAGCTTGTGTGTGCGACACAGATCCTGAAAAGGGTAAAAAAAAAAATCCTTAACAGCAGTTTCCCTGTACACACTTTACAGACTCTTTAAAACCTTGGGAAAGCTCTCGGGGAAAGATAAAGAGTTTTCCTCTGAAGGTGAAAAATGAAAAGCGAGCCTGCCACACTTGCCTTCTCTCTGTCTAGTGCACTGACAGAGCAGGATCACTGACTTACCAGCTGTGGTTGTTGAAGGGAGCGTGTTGGTTGCCAGAATAGGTGCTACTGTAGCTGCAGCCACCGGTGTGCCAGTACTAAAGATGGTTTTCTGTGAGGGGACCCCATAACACAGTTATACACAAGAATATTTCCTATTCACTCCAGTCTAAAAGTGCTGACTCATCTCACACTGGCAAGTCCTTTTAACAAGTCAGCATGGTGCTTGCTCATCACACAGGTGGTTTCAACAGTTCTTACCTGCGCCATTGTATGGAGCTGCTGTTTCGGCGTCCCTAACGCAGGATGAGAAGGTAGTGTGATTCTCGTTGTCACATCTCTAGACTGTGCAGGACGCTGGATACTAATGGCTGCAGATGGTGGATGCTGGATAGATAAAGTAGGCCGACTGTGGGGAAGAAGGTTCCATGTAACTCATAAGTTCTCCACAGACAAGGAAGGCATCTTGTCCTTATGATCATACAAATTTTACTTTAATTTTTAGTTAAGACAAAAATTAAATAATGGCCCCTGGGTTTCTCTCTTGTGGCTGGCTGCCATCTTGCTTCAAAAGGTAGCAATATATACCCAAAAATGTATAAATTATCTCACAGTCATGATGCAGTTAACACTTTTAAGAATTTCTTATGCATTTATTTATCTGTGTATGTAGGCACACACATGGACAGAGTATGTGTGGAGATCAGAGGATAATTTATAGGAGTTGTTTTTCTTCTACTATGTGGGTTCTGGGATTAAGCTCAGGTTTAGAGGGAACGTCACATTCTGAACCACTTTTCTGGTCCACCATTTTCCCCCTAATGCTGAAGAAGGAACCCAAGGGAGCCCAGTATGCTAACAAAGGCTGTATCACTACTTATATTGAAGCCTTGGCCTTTTAAGACAGGGTCTACTTTGTTACTCAGACTGGTCTTGAACTTGAGATCTTTGCTTTCTAAGTTTGAGGATTTTGGATGTATTGTATCATACTTGGTGACATTTGAAAGAATATATACTTATAACAATCACAGTTTGCTGCAAAAAATTCCAAAGACAGACAATGAAGTTCTCATGTTATGAATTTTTGACAAGTTTCCTAAGGAAATAACCATGCAACAAATAACTATGATTGGTCTGCATAGACACTGGAGTCCTAGTTTTATAACGTCTGTACTCAGTGGAAGAACCTCACTGACATACAAACTTGTGGTTCTGACTGACTAGTGAATGGGATGCAAGCACACACTGCAGGCCAGACTCACTGGGAGCAAGCTACAAAACTGTAATGATGGCAAAAGACTAAAGTTGACTTCTCAAAGAAAGGGGGCGGGGGTTATATGGACTGCACTGAGTAGTGGGATGGGCATTCCAAAATTCTAGGCCTCAAGAATTGAGGCTCAGGCCGAGCGGTGATGGCGCACGCCTTTAATCCCAGCACTTGGGAGGTAGAGGCAGGTGGATTTCTGAGTTCAAGGCCAGCCTGGTCTATGGAATGAGTTCCAGAACAGCCAGAACTACACAGAGAAACCCTGTCTCAAAAAAAAACCAAAACCACCACCACCACCAACAACAAAAAACCAAAAACCAAAACCCCCCAAAAGAGGGGTCTAGAAAGATGGCTCAGTGGTTAAGAGCAAGTACTACTCTTGCAGAGGATCCTGGTTTGGATTCTTGTACCTACGTGGCATCTCACAACTGTCTCTTAACTGTAGTTCTAGGGCATTCAACGCCCTCTTCTAGCCTCCACCATGTGGACTATACATATACATTCAGGTAATAAATTAATACATGTTTGCTTCTGCAGCACATGTTGTGAAACTGGAACAAGACAGAGAATAGGACAATATGCAAAGTTGTGAGGAATTCTATATTAAAAATACTCATAAAGTAAAAATAAGTGAACCTGTGTCATCTGGAATAGTAGAGCTCTCAACTGCTACATCATCCCCTCCACTCTCCAAATATAGAACACCTACATACATACATACATATACACAGGTTATTTCTGAAACAGGGTCTTTCTACTTAACCTGGGCTATCCTGAAACTATGTAGACCAGACTCCAGACTGGCCTCAAATTCACAGAGATCTGCCTTTGCCTCCCGAGTTCTGGGAATACCCACCATGTCTCGCAAAATACAGTAGGTGCTTTGTTGTTTTGTTTACACACACACACACATACATACATATATATATATATATATATGTGTGTGTATATATATATCACACACATATACATATATACATATATACGTGTGTGTGTATGTGTGTGTGTGTGTTTTAGGATTTTATTTTATGTGTACTGGCGCTGCATATGTATCTGCGCACCACATGTGTGCAGTGCCTAGCAGAGGCCAGAAAAAAAATAAACCAATCTTCAAGGAGGACAAAAAGGACTTCCAAGACAAAAGAGAAAAGCCCAGTGTTTGGTGCCAACGCCATTTGCAGAGTGAGCATATGCAATGCATGAGCTTTCCAAGCTGCTTGAGCAGACAATACTGTATGAAGTGTGCTATTCATAACCATGTGGTTGGGAACCAAATTGATGAAGCTCAAAGTGTGACCAGTCACATCCGAATTTAGACCTGGTGGTACTGCTCCATTTCTTAAGCTCTGAAAAACTGCCTGCTAGGAGAAAATAAAACAAAACAGAACTCATACTAAAAATAAAATAAAAAAAAAAGGTAAAGAGAAAGAAGCAAAGCAAACTGGTAAGTGAGAACTGAGGAAAGTAGACACTTCTTACGCATCTTTTTATGCCCTTACACTTGGAACCACGGGAATATCAAGTACGGAGACAGGACGGGTAGCCTGCCAAGAGCAGACGGCAGTGTGGAGGAAACAGGGAATTTACAAGGCTGTGTTTATGAAGCTTTGTCTTTGAACAATCTCAGACCAGCAAATCTAGCTTTATATTAAATTATAATAAACTGTAAGAATGTACTAAAAAAGTAGGTTGCCTTGCATGGCAAAGGGGAAGAAACACGAGGAACCTGAAAACATGTATTAGATAAGAATAGTGATATTGTTCCAGGGATCTGAGTTAGAGACACAGGATTCACATGGTAGAATGAGGGAACTCTTACAAGTTGTCCTCTGAATTCCTCATGTGCCATGAATGTACGTGAGTAAGCACATATGTATGAACATACAAATAAAATATAGTAATAATTTTAAAAAGATGCTAGTACTGCACCTCACAGAGAAAAGAATCACTTTTAAGTGACATCGGAACATTTGCACCTCTGGTTAGTAGGATGCAGTCTGAGAACAGAGAAAACTGTTCACTGAGCTAATTCAGTGACATCAGAACACTTGCACCTCTGGTTAAGTAGGATGCAGTCTGAGAACAGAGAGAACTGTTCACTGAGCTAATTCAGTGATCTATTGGCAGCAATAATCTATAAAGGACTAAGATACAGTAAGAGTCACAGCTTTGATTTAGTATATATAGATTATCGTATGATGATGAACAGCAAGTATTTATGTTAGTATTTTAAGGAAGCAACAGTTTTAGTCTAAGGAAAAGAGACATATACATGAAATCTAAGAAAGCAAGCCAGGAAATGGCTCAGTTGGTAAAGTGTTTGCCTTGCACACATGAGAGCACGAGTTCACATCCCAACCACCCAAGTGATGGTTGGAGGCAGACAGGTGGATCCCAGAAACATAAAAGGCCAGCTAGCCTGGCCTATGTGATAAGAGTTGTCAGCTAACGAGAGACCCTGTCTCAAATGAAAGATGGACAGTACCGAAGACTGACTGACAGTCAAGGTTGTCTTAAACCTTTGTATGTGGGCACCTATACCTATAGACAGACACACATCTTTTTATTTTTTTTTAAATCTAAGAAAAGGAAAAACATATTTCACTTGAAAATCCTAGTTCACAGAAAAGGACTCAAAGGAACCTTAGAACAACGAGCACCGTTACTTTTCACTAGAACACAGCATGTCTGGAAAAACTGCAAATTTCAAAACCAGAGAAGTAGAGAAAATGAGAGTGAGCTTTTGGTATTATATATCAAAAAAAGTACTCAATGATTAATAGCTACCAAAAGGACAGCAGGGAAGAAACAAGAGGACAGAAGAGAGGTGTAGAGTTCTTGCTAGGCAACTTCTGGGACAAACGGGGGTGTGTGTGTGCTGGGGATTTTAAGACACAGCGAGTAAACAGAATAGCCATCAACTCATTGGTGAAAACCTCTGCTAAATGCATTCAGTTGTCAAGTGAGGCCATGCAGGTAGAACCTGCTCTATAACTTGCTAAGTTCTCTGATACTTTATTATTAAATAATAAAGTAGTCAACTTTTTCCCTCCTCCCAAGTTACATAGGAAACCAAAATCTCTTGTTTTGAGACAGGGTCTAACTATGCAGCTCAGCTGGCTTTCAAAGATGTTATATAACCTAAGCTAGCTCTGGAATTGCTATTGTCCCGCCTCAGCCTCCTGACTTCTTTTGTGCTGGTAAAATCAGAGGTGGACTAGTTCTGAGGGCTAGAAGCCAAGGATACAGGGTTAAACAAGGAACTGAAAGATGGGTCAGTGAGTCCCACATGTAATATTCTGTGACTCACGGAAGAGACATTCTTTTATTTCGAGCGGCCCATTTTCAACTGCAGGATAGAAGTAGTGGCCAAGAAAACTAACACAGGACACTGGGTCTTAAACTCAGTGTATTGCCTTGGCTATAAAAAGAACAAATTACAGATGGTTCATTTTGAACAAACAAAATTAAATCAAAAATGAAAACTCAAAGCCAGACATGCTGGCTTACAGCTAAAAGGCTAAAGCACAGGGATTGCTGAGAGTTCCAGGCTAGCATAGCAGCATACTAAATTCTAGGCCAGTCTGGAGCCCACAGAATGAGGAAAGGAGGAGGGTGGGGGAGGATCAGAAGTGAGTGTGTGTGTGTGTGTCTAGGAAATCGCAATCCACTGAAACTCATGGAAATAACTGCATCTATGAAACAAAAACAAGACAAATACAACACTCACAGGAAGGAGATGAGAACCAATGCTCAGAGGTCAAGACAGAAGCAGGAGTTACCTGCCCAGTTATTTCAGGAATGATGACGTGATTAAGAGGTTAACATGGAAACCAATGCTGTAGTAAAGACAGGAAGGAACAATTGTGCATCTTGTGGTCCGAGCTGCTTTGGGCTGAATGGGCTGAAGCTAAGAAACACTTGAGTGGAGAAATTTGAGATCAGCCTGGGCAACACAGCAAGAAAGTATCTCAAACAAAACAGGCAAGAAATGAAGAGGAGGTCCAGTATGGTGGTTAAGACCTTTAATCCCAACACTCAGGAGGCAGAGGCAGGCAGACCTCTGTGAGTTTCAGGCTAGCCAAAATCTATATAGTAAAACTCTGTCTTAAAGAACCAAACCAAACCAAAGAGGATCATGAGCACACCTTAAAGAGAAAAAGCTATTTTAAAAGTATCAGTATAGAGATAATTGGGCACTACTTCCTAAATAAAACAGAGTAGAAATGATATAGAAAGAATTTAAGAAAAATTTTTTTTTCTTCCAAGAAAGGGTTTCTCTGTACAGATCTGGCTGTCCTGGATCTTGATCTGTAGACCAGGCTGGCCTCAAATTTACAGAGATCCTCTTCCCACCGCGTCTCGATCCTCTTCCCAGACACGTCGTGTCTGGGATTTAAGGTGTGTACCACCACGCCTAACTAAGAACAGTTTTTATAAATACCACTGTATGCTACAGACTGAAAAGGAATATTACATTTAAAAATGAACTATATGTAAGTCACAACAAATCATATCTTAGGGATGATGTTATTGCTCAGTTGTGCCTCCCTTGTATGCCTGAGGCCCTAGGTTCAAAGCTCAATACTGGAAAAAAAAGTTGCTGAACTCCATAAAGTAACAGGTGTAATAAGTCACTTGTGTAATTAAGGTCTTTTGAGAGGTTAGAAGACAAACCAGGCTTAGCTTCAGACTTCTCTAGAGCAGCCATTCAGCTTTAGAAGACAGGAGATGTACCTATGAAGTACTTAGAGAAAGACTATAGAAACAGTACACAAATATAGAAAGCCAGCCAGAATACAGAAAAGAATTTAGCAACTAAACCATGGCTGAGAGTAGCTAGGAAATGATGTGAGCTCATGACAAGTTGCCACAATGTTGTTCTTCTATGAGAAGACATCTTTTAGAGCGGGAGAACCAATCACTAGGATAGTATGGGAGGTGTGTTTAAGCCCTGGACTTGGTCTCTGGTGTGAGTGCACACACAAACAAACATAGGGTCATTTTTTGAAGAAAAACAAATTTTATCAATCAAGTGACAAATTACAGGAAAGAAATTGGTCAAAGGATGGAGATAAAGTACTGAATGTACTTATCAGGAGGAGGAAGCCTCCCCACCTTTGCCTCCAGGGTTTTACATCTTGTTAACTCTGAACCATGTTCATTATATTGGTTTATTTTCTTTGAGAGTTTAGGAGAATTCTATGGAACCACACAGCCCTGGTGCTTGTCTGAGGGATAGCGCATTGAATATTTTCTTCTACTTCTTTCATACAAATTGGTCTGTTTATACTTACTATCTCCAGATTACAAAGAAACTGGTTATTAGGAATTTATTATAATTATAGATGCAAGCAGAAAAAAAATCCCCATTAATTAAGTTTTTTTCCTGTGTAATTTACCAGTGTATCTCTCATGCCAAGAGCAGTGCCTAATACAGAAAAAGCTCTCAAAAACTTGTGTGACTGAATACTCAATGTTCATTTGGCAAACCAAGGGCCATTTTACTGAAACACTCAGGAGAAGATACTTTAATAACCTGACTTAACAACAAGGCCCCAAACCTAGTTTTCATTGTACGTCCAAGTCAAATGTCATCATACCATTTGAATGTAATAAAAATTATAGCTAATATAAAATTAAAACAATAAAACAGTGGGCAGTTGTTTCTGTTTCTCTTAGGCAATACATTTTATCACAACAAAATATGTCTTAGTAGAGGGAACTGAGAATCGGGGGTTTCAAAAGCCCATGCCCAGCTCTCTCCTGGCTCTACCAGCACCAGTTCTGCATGTGTGCTCCATGCTTCCTGCTATGAGAGCAATGACCTAAACCTCTGACCCTGTCAGCAAGTCACCAATTAATGTTCTCTTTTGAAAGCACCTTTCTAAGAGTCACCTTGGTAATGGTGTCTCTTCACAGCCAGAGAATACTGCCTCAGACAGTAGGAACAGAAGTCCTAAGTACCGCATCTCAACTAAAACTTCCTAGGAGTTCTATTCTAGGCCTCTTCATTCTACCCATCCTGAATACACTCAAGACATAGCCTACATGTTAATCAACCACCCACTGACAACAATCATAGTTGCTTCACAGATAAAAGCCAAAATCAGGATTGAAGTTATGGCTCAGTGGTTAAGAGTATATGATGCTCTTCTAGGACTCAGGTTCTAGTCTTAGCACCGTATCAGGTGGGTCACACCAGCTCCAGGGATACTTGACACCACTGGCCTCTGTAGGTACCTACACACTCATGTGCACATACCTATTTCACACATATTGAGAAATATTAAAAATAAATATAAAACCATCAAAATATTCACTAACAAAAAGGTTCTACACTCATCCCTCATCAACCAGACTTAACCTCTATGGCTCGGTAGTTTTTCTTAAAAACAGGTCCCAGCCAGGCCAGTTGGGCAGTGGTGGTCCATGCCTTTAATCTCAGCACTTGGGAGGCAGAGGCAGGTGGAGGCCAGCCCGGTTTACAGAGTGAGTTCCAGGACAGCCAGGGCTACACAGAGAAACCCTGTCTCAAAAAACCAACCAACCAACCAACCAACCAACCAACCAACCAGCCAGCCAGCCAGGCAGCCAGCCAACCAACCAACCAACCAACCAACCAACCAGGTCTCTATGTTACCCAGATTAGTTGCAAACTCCTGGACTCAAATGATCCCTATCTTAACCTCGTGGCTATCTGGGACAATGGGAGTCCAGCTCAGCACCTAGCTTTTCTCCACATTTCTTCATTCTATCAGCATCCCCTTTCAAATACCCAATCATCCCACTGTACCTACTGAACTTGCAATTGGTCTGTAGCAAATGATACGCATTGTCTCTTCAAGCTTTTTTTGGAATTTATACTTCCTTCAGTGTAGACGGATGCTCATCCCCTGAGAACACTCCCCTTTAGCCTCTCTGAAGCACAGCACTTGCACTTTGCACTACTATGTGGTACCTCCAGGCAACAACAATGGACAAGGCCTGAAATACCTTGGTCATATTCAAGGAAGCATGTGGAGAACTACACTGTTTTACTGGACAAAGTTTTCTACTCTTACAGAAACATACTTTAATTATGAAAAATGACGACTTTCTTACCATTCCTTAGCATCTAAGTATCAAATTAGGATGTCTCTTTACTGTGTGAAAGTGCCTGATTTGAAAATTGCAGTTTGATAATCTCAAGACTTGCCCAAAGTCATTATATAATATTAAAAAGTTTCTATATCGCACAAGGAACACTTGTCAGATAGGGCATGGCAGAAATTTTTATCAGGCATATATTTATATATTACATGTTTATATATTTTACTTATATATAATTTATGCTTTTATACTTTATATATCTGTATATATTTATATATCATTTTTGTCAGTTACATATTAACATGGTTTTAATATACAAATTATATAAGGAACTACAAATAGTTAATAGCAAACAGAATGAAACTTCTCAGATATTACTGGCCTAATGAATGAACAGATAGTTTTCAGAAGAAACAGAAATGACTATCAATTAAAATTATAAATTAAAACTTTGTAGATTCCATTTTACCCCAGTCAGAATGATCATTGTCAAGAAAATACATGGACCAGCAAGATATCTCAGGGGTAAATGTACTTGCTATCAAGCCTCATGACCTGAATTCCATTTCTGGGACCTTTATGGTAGGAAGAAACAGGAGACTCCCAAGAGCTGCCTTCTAACTTCATCAAGTCTATCTTGGCACTTACATGGCCATGTAAATCCACAAAATAAGTAAGTATAATATACATAAGAAAGAAAACAACTGTTAACGAGGATGTGGGTAAAGGGGAACCCCAATTCATCCAAGATGGACATGTAAACTTGAATAAAGGAGGGTAAAGGTTTCTCAAAGAACTAAAATATATAAGTACCATGAGACTCAGGCAGCCACCCTGGGCATATTCCCAAGACCCCCGTCCTACCACAGAGATACTGGTATACTTATATTTGTTTGTTTGGTTGGTTGGTTTTGTTTTTTGTTTTTAGAAATAGGGTTTTTCTGGATCGCCCTGGCTGTCCTGGAACTCACTCTGTAGCCCAGGCTGACCTTGAACTCAGAAATCCGCCTGCTTCTGCCTCCCAAGTGCTGGGATTAAAGGCCTGCGCCACCACTGCCTGGCTTATGTTTATTATTGTTCTACTCACAGTAGTAAGGAGCCAAGAGTCAGCTTAGATGCCCATCAACAGAAAAATGGGCAACAAAAACATGGTACACATACAGTTTATTTAGTAATAAAAAAGAAATCTGCAAGACACTGCATGGATCTGGAAATTATTAAATGAGGCAACCTAGACTCAACCAACAGGTAAATTCTTAATTGCAAAACCTTGTTTTTCATTTTTATGTATGTATGTATGTATGTATGTATGTATGTATGTATGTATGCACGTATGAATGAATGAAGTATGGAGGCATGCATGCATGCACGTGTGTGTATGAGTATAGATCTTGAAACTAGAGTGAGGAGGGGCAATGGAATACATGTGGAAAGGAAACTAATCAGGCCGGAAGAGGATGAGGGGGTGCAGGGAGGGGGAAGGAGGAAGGAAAGAGGAGGACCGGGGAAAGAGTAGAGAGAGGAAGGTCCCCACAACCAAGGCAAGGCTAGGGAGAGCCGTCAGGGTAAAAGCACTTGCTGTGCAAGCATGAGAAGCCAAGTTTGAATCCTCAGAGCCCACATTAAAGCAGAAGATGAAGCCTGACTGACTAGAATCCAGTGTTTCTACAGGATGGGAGGCAGAGGCAGGAGGATACCTGGAAAATCATTTTAGTCTGCTATATGGTGAGGAAAAAATAAGAGCCCTTGTGCCTGACAAAGTAAAAGGTTAGGACAGACACTGAGGTTGCCCTCTGATCTCCACATGCTGTGTGCAGCTGAACCATTCAGATACACATGCACTGTGCATGGAAACAGCCATACAGAAACCTACTACCTGGTATGCCAATGAAAAACAAATAAAGGGGCTGGAGAAATGGCTCTGCAGTTACGAACACTGCCTACTCTTGCAAAGGTTCAGTTTCCAGGACCCACATGGTAGCTCACAACCATCCACAACGTTGTGGATCCCAGGGAATTCAATGTCCTCTTCTGACTACCACAAGACAGGCATGCATGTGGTGCACATACACACATGTGGGCAAAACATTCATATCCACGAAACAAACAGAAAAATGTACAAAACCAAAACAAACATAAAAATTTGTTTGAGTTCCTAATTTGAAGTTCATGATAAAAGTAATTGAATGAATTATAGTTAAAAATTATGGGATTAGAAGAGAGTTTCCATTAATTTTGCAAATACTCCTAAATTTTTAAGCCATTCCATAGTACATATTACATAGATATGTATTGACAAGTATAAAATCAAAACATCAACCAATTCTTTGAAACACTGAAGAGACTCTATGTCAGTTGAAGGTATACTGAGCTAAGAGTTAATTAGGTAAAAATAAATAGCATATCCACCTCATTGCTGTGGAAACTCACATTCATCTTTAATAAGTGATAAAATTATTATGTACATATACATACTAAAGAGTTGTTTTAAAATACATTTCACTTTTTTTTTAAGATTTATTTTTAGTTTGTGTGTGCTCTTGGGGTCAGAAGAAGGAATTAGGTCCCCAAGAGTTGGAGTTACATACAGATGGTTGTGAACTGTCCAATGTGGGTGCTGGGAACTAGACTGAGGTCTGAAAGAGTAACAAGTATTCATTCATTGATTCATTCATTCATTCACAACAAGTACTCTTGACTGCTGAACTATCTTGCTAGTACCATAAAATACATTTCTTTATGATTTATTATCAGTAAATGTTTGGGGTGTGCACTTATTTTAGATACCTATATATCCAAGGTCATGTGAAATTTCTTGGGAGAAAAAGTTTAAGAAGCCCCAATCTAGAGTACAATCTAGAAAAAAGCATTTCATTACAGAGTACAATACAGCAGGAGAGGGAGAGGCCTACCTGAGTGCTGAGTCAGCAGCGTGCGCCGCTGTCGTAGTGATGACGGGAGACTGCGCTCTGGTGGCTGAGACTGTTGCCACTACAGCAGGAGGGATCGTACTGGAGGTGGTCACAGGTGGACGAGACTATAGGGGAGAGAAAAAATACTTCACTTAAAGCAGAAGGCAAAATAAAATACGGCAAGCCAAATACTAAAACTCAGTTTTGAAGCATGAGCCTCCAGATGAGAATGTCTGTGCCTGGGTGAAAGAAGCTCTCAGCATCCTAACTTGTCTCTAGGAATGTTATCCTAAGACAAAGAACAGACTTACAAAGAACTGCCAGAAACTGTGCTGTGTCTACAATCCTAGCACTTGAGCGGCTGAGACAGGAGCACTACCTGGACTACTTAAATGATTTCAGAAACCAAAGTGGTGTGGGCGAGAATGGGGAGAGAACAGGAAACAGCAGAGCAAGACACATGCAGTTGAGTGGAAGAATGTGTGACTAGCCTTTCCAAGGATCAGGGTTCAATCCCAGCAATGTTAAAAAGGCAGGGAAAATCCGTATTTTATCCTAAGTGTAGCGGTACAAGTCTTTGTTACAGCACTCAGAAAGCAGAGGCAGGCCGGCCTTTGTGAATTGCAGGTCAGCCTGGTCTAGACAGTTCTAGGCCAGCCAAGGCTACATGATGAGATTGTCTCAATACACACACACACACACACACACTATCTTGTTTAGATAAGCTCATGACTTTTTAAAAAATTAATTAACTAATTAATTTTGTTTATGTGAGTACACTGTAGCTGTCTTTAGACACATCAGAAGATGGCATCGGATTCATTACAGATGTTTGTGAGCTACCATATGGTTGCTGGGAATTGAACTCAGGATCTCTGGAAGAGCCAGTGCTCTTAACCATTGAGTCATCTCTCCAGCATGCCCATCACCTTTTAATAAAACTATAATAGAAGTATCGTCCTAGTCTTATTTAACTGTTTGGCCTGGCATTCCATAGTTTACTGTGGTGCTGAGTGGACATTTAAAACCCACTGAAGTGCCTTCCACAAAGGACCTATGAGTCTACTGGCTGAAGTTTTGGGCTCTCAGGCCAAATCAGGATACAAAGGGCAAACAGGATGAGAAGACTGTGCTGACAGGAGTCAAGGTGCTCCAAATGGGAGAGAAACTCTCAGGTGTTCAGACGATGTCTCCATTTTCACACAAATAGTTAGCCCTAATCCTTACTACTGTATCTGTGTGTCAATCTTCTGAGAAAGGCACTCTGGGATGCCATCAATCACCCAGTCACTATTCCTCACACTCGGGTCCTGATTCATCTCTTCCTGACCTTCACAGATGCAACTGAATCTCCAAGTCCTGCCTGTTCTTGCTCTTGTATGTGTGTGCATGTAGACCCCAAGCATGTGCTACTGCACGTGCACCCAAATGTGGAATGAGAGGATAACTTGTCCTTTCCTTCAACCATGCAGGACCAAGGTGAACTCAGGCTTTCCAGTCTTGCAGCTAATGCTCTGGCTGGCTGACTCAAGGCCCTGGCCCCACTCCCTACTCTTTCCCTTTATGATAACCTCTGCTCTCTTTGCTGTTCCTACTCTACAAAGCTGCCCACCACATCAAACTACCACCGCTGCGTTCTCCCTGACAGTGAGCTCTTTGACCTGGTTCTAAGTCTCCTTAATTTTTGATATATTCCAGATGTAATCCTGAGGTTTAAATGTCATGTATTTTGTTGGCAGGAAGATCTTCTGCTTTACTTTCAAAGTTTAAGTTAGTTCTGTATTGTATTTTGGGGGAAGGCGGGGAGACATGAGGGCAGGATCTCATGTCACTCAGCCTGACCTCACTACTGTGCTTAAGGGAAATGTTGAATTTCTGGCTCTCCTGCTTTACCTGCAATGTGATGAGATCAGACCCAGGCTACCACATCTGCTTTTTGTGCTGTTTTTTTGAGATATTGTCTTTCTACATAGGTCTATCTGGCCTAGAACTCGCAGAGCTCTGCCTTCCTTTGTCTCTCCCAAGTGCTGAAATTAAAGGTGTGCACCACCGTATCAGGCCATACTTGCTTTTAAAGACCAGCTAACTCCCAAATATTACCTTTTTGATCCCTAAAAGTACTAGACTTCCCACCTTCTCTGTGTACCTAAGTTAGGTGCACCTTTTAACGATCACATCATCATAAAGTCAAGGGCACACCATGTCTTTGGAGTCCTTCATTTAGAAGCACCACTAACTCTTACCCTTTTCTTTTTCTTTCCTTTGAGATTTAAAAACAATTCTTTTCTTATGTGCATGGGTATCTTGCCTGCATGAATGTTTGTGTAGTACATGCACAATGGATATGTGGCAGTAAGAAGAGGGCATTGGATCCCCTGGAACTGCAGTCACAGATGGCTGTTAGCTACCACGTGGGTAGGGAGAATGGACCTGCATCCTCTGAAAGAACAGTTAGTGTTCTTAACTACTGAGCCATCTCTTCTCAACTTGCATCTCCCTTTGACACAGCACAATTCTATTAGTACCGAGACTACAGAATTCCTTGAATAAAAATCAACAAGGTTTGCTGGCGGGAGGTGGCCCACGCCTTTAATCCCAGCACTTGGGAGGCAGAGGCAGGCAGATTTCTCAGTTCGAGGTCATCCTGGGCTACAGAGTGAGTTCCAGGACAGCCAGCCAGGGCAATCCAGAAAAACTGTTTCAAAAAACAAAAAACAAAAAAACAAAACAAAAATCAACAAGGTTCAAGTGTAGCTCAGTTACTAGAGTGCTTGCCTGGCATGTGAGAGGCCTTGGGCTTGATTCTCAATATGGAAGAAGGGGTGTGTGTGTGGTGGGGCAATGGGAGGGGGATTACCAGAGATGTACATAAACCTTTTTGGTGCTCACAGAGCTCTCTCCAAATTACAACCCTTCTCTGTCTTAGCTAGCCTTTCCTCAGCACTGTAGCCACCACTGTCTTCCCTGCTTGTGTTCATTCTCTACATCAGTTGTCTTTCCTGTTACTTTCCCATCAAACTCTTACTGTCCCTGTTCTACATTTGCACTGCCCAAAGGGCATCCTCCAAACTTCGCAAAGCTTTGAAAGCTCAACAGAGAGAAGTAACTGAGGTTATAGAGTGCCCCCAGCGTCTGGCACAGAAGCCATGCTGGCTGAGCATCCCTGACGCCAACATGCCTGGATTGGCTGGTGAATGAGGTGCTGCACTGCTGGCTGTGCCGTGGCAGCATTTGGCAGCTGGGAAGTTGGCCTCAGGACTGTGGTTACTTTAGAGCTGGACATCACAGCAGCAGCTGCTGCACCTGAAAAGACAAAAATTATCAACATAATCTACAGAAGCATTACTTAATAAAGCCAATTATATTCCCTAGGACAGGCTGATTTGCCAAGCCTGGTCAGCATGTGGATTTTCAGCTCCAGTATACTACATATACTTATCACGAAGAAAATTAAGAAAATGTGTATTCAAGGAATATGTGTTTTGTTTTTAAATTTGTTTATATGCATTTTAGGAGGTAAACAATTAATTTGGTTTGCTGCCACAGAGCAGCACAGTATGGTGCCACTGCCTAGACTGTGTCTAAGCCAGAAACACATTAGTCACTAGTCAACTTCTCATGCTGTCTTTGTGACCTTAGTGCAGACATCTACAGTATGAAAAGGGGAATAGTGTCTTAGCATTTCTATTAAGGTAGCCTTGATATCACAGACCCCTAAGAGTCAAATGAATGACTGCTGGCTTATGGCAGCTCTGAGGAAACCTGGTTCTATCTGTTTGATTTTTTTTTTCAACAATCTCCAACTGTTTTAAATTCTAACTCCTTAAATTTATTACAACTTATTTTAACTTATAAGAATAAATCAATCTTATTGCAACGGATATTAAAAATTTAATAAACATTATCAGTAAATGTATCACTAGAGGCCAGATGTGGGTCCAACCCCATAATCACAGTAACGGGAAGGGAGAGCTAGGACAGTTATGTGAGTCGGAGACCAGCATGCTATGGAGTTCTAGGCACATCAGGGCTGCACTGCAATACCCTGTCACAAACAACACAACACAACAGGAGCAGTGTTGTGTCCCTGCAATCAGCACTTAGGAGGAAGCTGCAGGAGGAGCACAAGTCTGAGATTAGCCAGGGTGACCCAGGAAGACGGCCTCAAAAGAACAACAACAAACTCTTCAGACTTGTTCTAATGTAACTGTAGGAAGCATACAACACACCATGTTGACAAGCGGTACTGTTGTAGGTTGATCTCCACTGCTCTGTAACTTTAGGTTGACTGCGCACAGTCTGTCATGTTGGCCTCTAGCCAATGTCTATCTGCTACTGTATTTCTAGAACTGGAGCTCAATATGCAGTTGTTACCTCGAGGTAAGTGGGAAGCTCCAATGTGAAGAGGGGGCCCAGGAGCATTACTGCGAATTATGGACATCTGAACATTTGTGGTCATAATGTGATGCAGGTTACTGGGATGCCCCTGGAAGAAACAGGAGAAAAGACAACCTTCACAAGGATGGTCTTGGCTACTGCCTACAGAAAGTCAGTTTCCCTCAAACTGGATCAGGTTGCTCTTGAAAAAAAAAAAAAAATTTCCCCCCTCCTTTTTGCTGTTTTGGGGATCTCCAGGGCAAAGGCATGTATGATTCAGGGGCTATCCACTGATGTATGGTCTTGAGTCAGGTGACTCCTTTCGGATACTGAGTATTGTCTATAGCTATACTACTCTGCACATGCCCAATCTCTACTGGGAGTATCCTCGGGAGAGGGGCTCCAGGAGCCTTTCCACCTACTGTGGTTTAATAACGACCCCTGTAAACGAGCAGGTCAGAAGTGAGTATACTAGACCCAGTACCAGATGAGACCTCTGACTGTCTATTTTTAGTAACTCATATCTGCACCAGTCTTTTATACTTGTTCTCCCTTTCCTGGTCACAGGCTTATTTACCCCACTCTCTATTTCTTTTTTAAATAGATCTTTCTATCCATTATTGTTCATGCTATTTAAGATTTCTAACTGTATGTCAGTTAATCCAGCAGATACTGCCTTTGAGGCCTTCAGCTCCCAGCACGTTGACAGAAGTGCATCTCAGATGACATGTCCAGGCTTGTGGAAACTACTTAGCATGATGTTATTAAATAGAGAACAAGACAGGGCATCTTTTTTTAAAATATTAATTTCTCTTGAAAACACAAAGGAAAAGAATTTTGAGTTTTAGTTTCTTCACAAATAAGTGTTATAATTCAAAGTATTTAAAAATCAACTATACATATAATTATACATATAATTAAAAATTGAAGTTAAAACAGGAGCCTTTAATGTAAATGTTCACAATTAGAGGGCAGAGTGAACCTGCTACACATCTATTATCCTCCAAGAAAATCTGAGAGCTCCCAACCATACTGCTGGGAGGTAGTCTCGCCTCCTTCTAGTCAGCACATGGGGACTGTAACCTTCTAGGACTAAGACTGCTCATGGCTATCTGTGACTTTATACGGAAGGTAGTACAGTAGCTGGCATAGGATATGCTCAGCAGGTACAGCCTAACCACTAAGCAGCCTGGGCGTTACTCCTTTTGATGTCAGTGCTATTATCTCTCTATAGGTGTCTGCAACCATTTAATTACTTAGGCCATGGCCTAATGCATCCCTGGAGCTACATACATAGTGATCAACAGCTGGCCGTGCCGTTAGAAAACTAACAAGTCAGGAGGAGAAATAACCTGTTGTCCACTGATTGTTGCCACAGGAATGGCTGAAGCTTGAGGGATGCTGCTCTCCATGGTAACAGTAACCTGTCCTTGAACTTTCGGGGGAAGTGACATGGTAGAAGGCGGAGCAGGAGCAATGGGACGGCTAGGCATGGTGGGCTTCGGGGGCGGCTGCAAATAGAAAACCACAGGACACATGTCAATAGCCTTGTGCAAGAGGTGCATTTTACCTTAGCAGCACACAAGTGCAGTTTGCAGAGAGGCATATAAAATGAGACAGGTATCATACAGCTTATCTGTCAGCACAGCTTTTATGCACAACTACTGGCGTTTTATAGGACAAAATGTACAAGCAAGCTCAACACTTTACTCAGAGACACACAAAAAGTACAAAGCAGAACTGGGGAATAAAGCCTGGATTTGTATTGCTCACACTATATGCCTTGTCTTCTACACAATCCTGCCTCTCACATCTGCACACAAGTAAACAGAACTCTCAGTAACTAAAGCATGAACCCAAGTAACACAGAGAGCAACATGCTCAGATACCCCCAGTCAGCTACTAAAGCAAACAAACCATGGAGAAGCGTGCCAAGATAAAACTCACTTAGCATGTATGTAAGTTGAACAATTATCAACATATTCTACCACAGAATCAGAAAAGGTGGTATACACCTATAATCCCAACAAGTGGGAGGCAGACACAAGAAGACTCTTCCAAGTTTGAGGCTAGCTTGGTCTACATGGGGAGTTCCAGGGCAGCCTGGACTATAGTGTAAACTTCATTTAAAACAATGAGTGGGCTGGTGAGATGGCTCAGCGGGTGGGAGCACCAGCTGCTCTTCCGAAGGTCGTGAGTTCAGGTCTCGGCAGCCTCATGGTGGCTCACAACCACCCGTGAGATATGAAGCCCACTTCTGGTGAGTCTGAAGACAGCAACGGTGTACAGAGATCCTAAAAAGTCAATTCCCAACAACCAGATGAAGGCTCACAACTATCTGTACAGCTACAGTGTGTACTCATATACATAAAATAAATAAATAAATCTTTAAAACAAATGAGCAAACTGATACAAATACAACAACAAAAAACGGTAACAGAAAACTCCTGGGATGCCAAGTGCCCAGGACTGTCTCATCACTGCAGAACAGTAAACCTCTACATTACAGGGAAGACTGAACTGACAGCTGGAGGGGAAAAGCGACGAAGCACTCTAGGACACAACCTAAAATTCGGTTAGCTTTGCTCAAGGGCAAGCTATCTTCAGCTGTGGTTCACTGTCAACTTTAAACTCTGTTACCTTCATCAGTCCTTCCGAAAAAGAGAGTGGTACTGCTGGTGTCAGATGTGCTGGCGGGGCTGTCACTGCGACAGGAGTGGCTGAGGCGACATGGTGTGCGGGCAGCATCTGTACTTGTGGATAGGGCCTTACCACAACTGGCTCCTGCTTCTCTTCCCGGGGCGGCAGGGAGCTGCTAGGGCCCACGTGCTCCCTGGTACCAACATCAGCATCTCGGCCAGCCTCATCGTTAACTAGGATGGATATTAAGATGGAAAGAAATATTCAGTTCTTTCTAAGGTTAATCAGTATAAGACAGAGTAGTCTTTGCTGTTAAGCTCAGGATTGAAATAGTGAACAATTCCTTGTGACACTGTTTTCTTTATGGAGAAAGGGCCTCACTACTGAAGTCCAGAAAATCCTCTAATTTGCAATCCTCCAGGCTTAGCCTCCTAAGTGCTGGTTTACACATGTACGTCAATTCCATGGAAAGTTTTCTAGAGAGTCTTGTTATATACTGGCCGACTTGGAATTCATTGTGCAGACCCAGCTAATCCCAAACTTACAGCAATCTTCTGCCTCGCCTTCCAACTGTTGGGATTATGAGTGTGCCCTAGGTCTGACAAATGTTAAGTCTTTCTCTTTTTTTAGTAACTGCTTTTGCTTTCATGTACTCTATGCATGTGTGCGTGGTGCCTGTGGAAGCCAATAGTGGGCTCCAGACATGTGGAACTGGAGTTAAGGATGGCCGTGATCTGGAAACCAAACCCAGGTACTTGCAGAGACAGCAAGTACTTACTCTGAAGTGCTGAGCCATCCCTCCAGCCCCTTGTAAGGCCTGTCCTTGTGGACAGTGGAGCCCAGACAGAGAATTGTGGGATGTGAGATTTCCTCTGAATATGAACACAGGATCCTGAAAGTCACTGAAAATAAGCTCAAATAGGACCTGGAGAGATGGCTCTGTAGAAAAAGGCACCTCCTGCCAAGCCTGAGTTTGATCTCTAGAACTACAGAGCAGAAGGAGAGAGGCAACACCTGCAAGCTTTCCTCTGACTTACACACATGGACAGTGATAGGCAAACAAAATTAAAACCAACTCTCAACAGCTGCAAGTACACTCAGGATACAGTACAACTTCACTTACAATGGCTCGCTTGGTATGTACCACCACGCTTGTCAAAAGTTATAAAAATTTGGCATTAAAAAGGTATGTTTAATCTTCAATCTGCAAGAGTTCCCTGCCTGAAAAATATGCTAGTACAATAATGGCACAAAGCTTGTAGGAGGAACCAATCAAGAGCTGCTTTAAGTCAAAGCTTACTCCATTAGATGGAGACTGCTTGTGTGGCCAAGAACCTGAGACTAGATAGTTAGTCCAGGGGATAGGGGAATCAAATACTACTCTTCTACTAAAGGAAGATAGCAATAAAACGACTCCTAATGACATTCTGCTATACTCATAGATCAGTGCCTTGCTCAGCAAGCATCAGAGAAGCTTCCTTCTGCAGGAGATGGGAGACCCATTGCCAGACAGTATAAAGAATGAGAGAACTTGCAACACTGAGTTCTAAATGAGATGGTGCCATCAAATTCCTCCCCAAAGGCTAAGAAGAAAAAAAACCCCTTAAAATGCATTTAATTAAAATCTTTAGATGTTTTATATCTACATTCAATAGACATCTAACCATTTTATAATACTTATATTGAAGTAACATATATACCTGATGAATAAGGGAACCCTATGAAAGTAGAGGTAGAGAGTGTAAAAGCCAGAGTGGATGGAGGACACCAAGTAATCAAGGCCTGGTACACATATGAACTCACAAAAACTGCAGCAGAGCCGGGCAGTGGTGGCGCACGCCTTTAATCCCAGCACTCGGGAG
>NW_022196895.1:27640117-27640739 GCF_008632895.1 Mastomys coucha | reverse complement strand
AAAAAAAAAAAAAAAAAAAACAAAACTGCAGCAGACATATGCATGGACATGCACAGGGCCTGTATGTGTCTGCATCAGATAGGGCCCTACAGCTGGAAGAAGTGGAGAGACAGACAGACAGACAGACAGACAGACAGACACACACACACACACACACCCTAACTCATAAGCTGTCTCCAATTGAAAGGCATTTGCAAATTTTCTTCAAGGTAGTCTTACCAGGAAAAACCACTGCTAAGTATAGGCTCTATGACCAACAGTACATGGCCACGAACTCAATGGCCTCTATAGAGTTGTCTCATAATATTAAGTCAAGGCTTTCTTCCTGCTCCCCCACACCTTACAGGTCCTTTGGCTTTATACATTATATATTTTGGGTTTTTGTGACTCGTGTGTGTGAATTTATCTCTCTGCATCTATATGCATTTCTCGTACTTTCTCTTTGGCTCTTTTCCCTGTTTGGCTGTTTTATATTTATTTTATTATTATTATTATTTTTCCTCACATTTCTGTTTTCTAAAAAGTGATAGAAAGGGCATAGATCTGGAGGGGGGGCAGGTAGGCAGACACTGGGAGGAGTGGAGGGGGGCAAGTAGGCAGACACTGGGAGGAGTGGAGGGGG
>NW_022196895.1:27637385-27639425 GCF_008632895.1 Mastomys coucha | reverse complement strand
GGCAGGTAGGCAGACACTGGGAGGAGTGGAGGGGGCAGGTAGGCAGACACTGGGAGGAGTGGAGGGGGTCAGGTAGGCAGACACTGGGAGAAGTGGGAGGGCTGTTATCAGAATCCGTTGATGAAGAAAACTTTCTTTTCAATAAAAGGAAAAAACCTGTGCACTCTGAAGAACAGCTTTTGGCAGATATCAATATTCCTATAAAAGACTGACTTTCTTTCTTCCTTCCTTTCAAATGTTATCTAAATGCTCTACCTGCATGCCAGAAGAGAGCATCAGATCACATAATAGATGATTGGGAGCTACTATGTGGTTGCTGGGAATTGAACTCAGAGTCATTTACATCTAGAATTGAACTTTCCAGCCTTTACATCTGTTTTTTCAGTGGAACATTTTTAATGTAAATTTATTGTTGACAAGATTGATAAATTCAATATTTATACATTAAAGATGAACTTCATTTGTTTAGTAAAAAAATGTTTAAGTCAGTGTTGTGTAGTAACTTCCCTAGACAAACCTCCTCATCTTTGAGATGCTCTTAAGACGATGGATGTTCTATGGGAAGATGAAACATTCCATCCTGCATAGGACTAAGCTCAGGAAGTTGGTAAGTCAAAGGTTTCAGAATTCCCTAGAACTGACCATATCTACAGGCCCCTCCTCCTCAAGTACAGAGGAGCTCTAACAGCTGAGAGTGTTCTAAGTAACTACACCACCACAAACAGGCAGAGCAGCCAGGCTGCCTGCAAAGGATACATGCCAACCTGCTGAACTGCTGTCACACATGCTGTGGTGGGCACTGGTGATATTATCTTTGAGCCATTTCTGCTCCTGTAAGTAACTCTTCACTCATATAAGTAACCCAAATAAACTCATGGGTTCAATGTGGACTTTGACAGTCTTCTCACTTTGGCCTTTCATGGGTTTCCTCTGTGTGTTTCCTAGCTGTTTATTCATGTCTTCCCAGGAACAGTGTCATACAACATTCAGGTGAATCAAGGCCAGCCAGCCTGGGCAACTTAGTGAAACCTGGACTCAAATGTAAAAAGTTAAAAAAAACGTTGAGGGCCTGGCTCAAAAGGTAGGTACCTGCCTGGTATGCTTGGGGGGTCCTTGGTTCAGTCCCTAGAACCACAAAAAAAAAAAAAAAAAAAAAAAAAAAAAAAAAAAAAACAGGGGTGGGAGGAAAAGGAAGAAAGATAGAAAAGAGGAAAAGGAGAAGTTTAACTGGAAGAACATACAATTCTCAGGAGTGCACATAAGGAAGGAAGATACTTATCACTGTCTATAGACTCCTTTTCTTCTGAGTTTTGGACTACCAGAACACATAACGCATTGAAAAGTTAAGACAATGTAGGAACAGCTAAGCACGGTAGTACAAGCCTGGAACCTGGAGGCTGAGATAGGGGACTGCTGCCAGCTTGAGGCTAACCTTGTCTAACACTGCTTTAATCCTTGTACTCTGGAGGCAAAGCTCCATGAGTTTAGGGCCAGCCTCGTCTACATAGCAAATTCTAGGCAAGAGCTATATGGTGATACCCTATCTCTAAATACATAAAAAAATGAGGACCAAGTACTAATGTAATAAAGGATGATCATTTGTGAAAATACTAATTCACATTTGGCTGTTTTTCTTTGTTTAGGTTTTTTTGAGATGGTCTCATCAGCAGTCTGGCCTGAAACTTATTTTATAGCTTAGGCTGATCTTGAGCATGCAATGTTTTGTTTGAACTTGATTGTTTCCTAAGTGTCAAAATTAGACGTGTACACTCCCATACCCAAATTCACAAAGTAACACCATGCTTAATTTTCATATCATAAAACATTTACTTAAGCAGAAAATTTAAGTTATTTGGAAAACTGTATAGAAACTAAAGATCCCTCCATGAAAATCTATGTACCAAAGATGCTATCAGTTAATGTTTCAACACCATCTTTGGACACTTGTCACCTCTTTTTAATTTGGTGTGGATTTTTTTTTTCGTTTAGATATTTTCTTTATTTACATGTAAATTTCTCCATTCCCAGTTTCCCCTCCAA
>NW_022196895.1:27615563-27636457 GCF_008632895.1 Mastomys coucha | reverse complement strand
CTATGAACGTGGTGGAGCATGTGTCCTTCTTACATGTTGCAGTATCTTTTGGGTATATGCCCAGGAGTTGGTGTGGATTTTTATTTAACTAATTTTCAGTTACATGTAACCTACATAAAGGGATGTAACTGTTAATGACTATAGTTCAATGGGCTTTCACAAACCTAAATCACTCAATGTACCAACACCCAGTTAATAACCAACACACAATTGGCTGCTACTTTGAGCTTTATGTAACCAAGCTTGTGACAAACGTATCTTAACTTCTTTACTCTTTACAGAAAATGTTCCTTCTCAAGGAAGTTATGAGTTCTGTCTATCGGTACTGCCCAGACTTTTAGGACTGATTTCCAGCTTCACTATGACAATGGCAGTACTACCAATAGTCTACTGGATACAAACCTACTATTGTAAATGACCATGACATCTATGGCACCTTTGGGGGTGTACAGTACATGCACACGTGTGCAGGTGCTCTCATCTGTTCTGTCCCCTCTAGAGGCCAGAGGTTGACAGTGAGTAGCCTTTCTCCACTTCGCTTCACCTTATGTTCTGAGACATGTGGAGTTCACAGCTCACCAGTTTAGCTAGAGCCCCTGGGATCTGCCTGTCTTTGTCCTCCAAAACTGGAGTTAAAGGCATGTACCCATATGCCAAGCTTTTAACATGGGTATGGGGAATCTAAATTCAGGTCATGCTTACATACCAAATACTTTACACATGAAGTCATCTCCTTAGCTCCAACTTACATCATTTGTAAAATGCTATGTAACTACTGTAGTCTTTAAAAGTACTCTATTCCTGATGACTATTTTCATTATCTCAAAGCCTTGTCTAATAAATTTTTCAGGAAAATGCTTCTCAAAGTACAAGAACTAGATTAAATGATTCTTTTCTTTTTTGAAGTTTTTAAATTATTATTTTAAAATTATATATATATATATATGAGTGTCTATGCACGTTGAGTACAGGTGCCCTTGGAGTTCTGAGGAGGGTATGGGATTCTCTGGAGCTGGAATTAGTTACAGGCAATTGTGAGTCACCTGATGTGGGTCCCCTACAAAAGTGGCAACTCTTAGCCGCTGAGTCTTCTCTCGGCCACAAGCCTATTTTGTATTTTACACATAAGTGACTTGATTCTCCCAGAGCACTCGAATTTTGCAATTAAGATGTACAGAATCAATTGACTGGGGTAAAACTTAGTGTAGTGGTTTTTAACCCGTGGGTAGTGACCCCCTTGGGGGATGAACGACCCTTTCACAGGGGTCACCTAAGACCATCAGAAAACACAGATATTAACATTAAGATTCATAACAATAACAAAATTAGTTATGAAGTTTTTATTTTATACAGAATTGGTGGGTTTTATTAGCATATCTTCTTATTGAATTAGTGGATTTTATACGTAGATTATTCCTTAGTAAAGCTGATTGATTCTAAGTGGATAAGAGATGACCATATGTGTCACTAAAGAAGACTGAATGACTTTTGGTCACATAAGAACTATTTAGCGGGCTGGCAAGATGGCTCAGCGGGTAAGAGTGCTGACTGTTCTTTCCAAAGGTCCTGAGTTCAAATCCCCGCAACCACATGGTGGCTCACAACCATCCGTAATGAAATCTGATGCCCTCTTCTGGTGCATCTGAAAACAGCTACAGGGTACTTATGTATAATAATAAATAAATCTTGGGGCCTGAGTGAGTGGAGTTGACCAGAGTGAGCAGAGCTGACTAGAGCAAGTGGGGCTGACCAGAGAGAGCAGAAGTCCTAAAATTCAATTCCTAACAACCACATAAAGGCTTACAACCATCTGTACAGTTACAGTGTACTCACATACATAAAATAAATAAATAAATCTTTAAAAAAAAACTATTTAGCATCTTCAGTCATTGTGTCAATCCTAATTAAAGCCCTAATGAGATGTTAACTATCCACCCATAGAATGGCTATGCATGTGTCAAGAATTTGTGGGGATCAGGAGTGCCTAGAACACACAAACACTGTTGGCAGAAACATAGAATGGTACACAGTTGCTTTGGAAAGTAGTTGACAGTCTCTTAGAAAATTAAGCATTAACATTTTACATCGCCATTCTACTCACAAGCGCTGAGAAGGTTTTATAGAAGTCACTGAATTCTCTTCAAGTAGACACTATTACACTGGCTCTTAAACCTTCCGAACGCTATGACCCTTTAATACAGTTCCTCATGTTGTGGTGACCCCCAACCATAAAATAACTATTAGTATTAGAAGGTGTGGCCCCGTTGGAGTAGGTGTGTCACTGTGGTGTGGGCTGTAAGACCCTCATCCTAGCTGCCTACAAGCCAGTATTTTGCTAGCAGCCTTTAGATGAAGATGTAGAACTCTCAGCTCCTTCTACACCATGCCTGCCTGGATCCTGCCAGTTTCCCACCTTGATGATAATGGACTGAACCTCTGAACCTGTAAACCATGCCCAATTAAATGTTGCCCTTATAAGACTCGCCTTGGTCATGATGTCTGTTCACAGCAGTAAAACCCTCACTAAGACAACTGTTAACTAGTTCACTCATGCTCCTCTGGTTCCAATTCTCTCTCTCCTGCTTCCTAGTCCCTAGACATTAAGGACTTGCTCTGCCATTACAGCTGTCAGGTCCAGAATTCTACATGCAGAGCAGCATACCGTATGTGGGTCTGTGAGTCTGGCTTCTTTCCCTTAGTATATTGCAGGGATTTCATCCGCGTTCTCCATGCAAGTGTACTGACGTTCCGCTAGAGCTCTGCTATTGCACGGGAGCAGTCCATTGAACAGCGTTCACTTATTAAAGTCACCATCTGATAAACAATTTCCCCATGTTTTGGCTATTAGGAACACAAATTCTATAAACCTGAGTACAAATCTTTGGGCAAGCATATATTTTCATTTAACTTGGTTAAATACTGAAGGAACAAGACTGGTCAGTTTTGAGTTATTGTGTTTATTTTTTTTAAAATTTTTTTGGTTTTTCAAGACAGGGTTTCTCTGTGTAGCCCTGGCTGTCCTGGAACTCATTCTGTAGACCAGGCTGGCCTTGAACTCAGAAATCCACCTGCCGCTGCCTCCCAAGTGCTGGGATTAAAGGCGTGCGCCACCACCGCCTGGCCTGTGTTTAATTTTTTAAGACTCTGTCAAACTGTTTTCCAAACTGGCTAGAGTGCTAAGAGCTCTACTGTCACAGTCATACCAGGGCATGGCATTCATAGCATTTGCCTTTTTAACTTTAGTTATTCTAGTGGATAGACGTGGTTTAAATTTCTCTTGTCCTGAGAATGAGAAACTGTTAAAAGATGTATGTCTTTTAACAGTTAGTTTGTAATAGTTGGCTATCTATTCGGTAGACAACATTTTTTCTAACAATTAAAAAATTAGGCTGTTTATCTTTTTATTATTTAGTTATAGGAGTTCTTTCTACATCTAGGGTATGAGTCGCTACTGATACAGTTATTAAAAAATACCCTTATATCCTTTGTTTGGGGCATTCTCTTTGATAATGGTAATGATGTCTTTTGAAATGAGGTTATTTTTAATTTATCAACTATTATTTATTTTGGTTTTTGAGACAGGGTTTGTCTGTATAACCTTGGTTGTCCTGGAATTTACTATGTATACTAGGCTAACCTTAAACTCAGAGATCCACCTCTGTGCTTCCAAAATGCTGGGATTAAAGGTGTGTATACCACCACCTGGCTCAACTGTTCCTTTTATAATTAGTATTTTTTTTTTTGACCTGAAAAATTTTTGCTTTCCGAAGTTACAAACGATTTCTTCTATGTTTTCTTTTAGAAATTAAAAATTTTATATTTAGTTCCATGGTCCCTTCTCGAATTAATTTTTTCACCTAAGAGGAAAGTAATGGTCAAGGTCTCTTTTTCCCCCATGTTCTGGCACTTGGGGCCAGCAAGACAGCAATGTGGGTAAAAGCACTGCTGTGAAGTCTGATGGATGGCCTGAGCTTCATCTCCAGGTCCCAGGGTAGGAGGAAAACTAACAGCAAAAAACCCCCAAACAACAACCACCAAACGAATCCTACAGAGGTGTTTTCCTATCCTCATAGTAGTGTATTCACTGAAGTTCATCTCCATATTTAATTATACACTTCTGTTAAAACAAAACAAAACAAAACAAAAAGCCTGGCCATCCATCTATCTATGAATAAAAGCTGTTTCAGAACACTTTATTCTATTCATTTATATTATGCCAATATCCATACCACCTTCATTACGAAGTTTTGTGGTAAGTTGTGAAGTAAGGCACTAATGATTTTCCTTTCTCTGGAGTCATAATTGCTTTAGAAATCCTTAAACTCTTTGGATTTTGAAACAAATTTTAGAATTGGGCTGTCAAAACTCTGCCAATATGATTTCTTTTCATATATTTATCACTTAGGGAAGAAACTACGGTGCTGAAAATATCAAGTCTTTCAGCCTGTGACCATCAGGATCTTTTACTCACCTAGTTATCTGACCTCTCTCGGCAACACATCAGGTCTTTAGTCTTTGCTTCGACTTTACATCTTAACCATACTTTCTCTTTCCCTCTCTGTTTTTGTTCAGACAGGGTCTTACTATGTGATCTTGGCTAGCCTGGGCCTTGCGATGTAGACTAGGCTAGCCTTTAACTCTTAGAGATATGAACACTCAAGATAAGCACTATGCCACTGAGCTACATCCCCAACCATGCTTCCATTTTTGTTTTCAACAAAAGAATCTTGAAGCATTCTATTTCTACTTAACTTTGAACATATCCTTTAATTCCTGGCATGCTTAGGACCCCTAATTATCTCTTGTGAAACAAAGACATACGTGACTACTTAGGTGACACCCTCCTCTCTTCCCCCAGCCTCCTCTTCCACTGTGCTAAGAGTCTCATGTACTCCAGGATAGACAGAAGATGCTGGCTATGATCCTGGACCCCAGCCTCCTCTTCCACTGTGCTAAGAGTCTCATGTACTCCAGGATAGACGAGAAGATGCTGGCTATGATCCTGGACTCCAGATCTTCTTGCTTCCTAAGAGTTGTGGTTATCAGCATATACCAACATCCAACATATCCCATTTATGTGGTGCTAGGGATGGAACCCAGAGCGCCAGTCTGCTCAGCGAGCACTCTGAGAAGTGAGCTGCAGTGACAGCTTCTACAGAAAGGGGCTGCATTTCTGATGACCATGCAGCTCTTACATCATGTTGGACTGGTCAGTCTTAGATCTCACATTATTGGACTGCTTAGTCCTAGACTTCACACAGGTGAACTGGTTAGTCCTAGACTTCACATTTGTTTTGGAAAATAAATTTGATTTACGTAAGAAAATAAAAGAAAAAATAAGACAAAAAAATACTGATGTGAAAAATGAAGAGGTAGACTGTTCATGGAAAATTTCAAGAAACTATTAAGATTTGAGCTGGGTCTTGAACTCTGTGGAGAGTAGAGTAGCATGGAGCAAACTATGAAAACTGTCTGGGAAAGAAGTGATTAGGCTTCATTAGAATCAAGACTCATATTGTAAAGTTCCAAAGACGATCTCCCTTTCTTTCTTCCATAAGAAACTCTCATTTCTTTCCCTTTAAAAACCAATATTCTTAGCTCCATCTTTTTTTTGGGGGGGAGGGTCAAGACAGGGTTTTTCTGTATATCCTTGGCTGTCCTTTAACTCACTCCATAGACCAGGCTGGCCTCGAACTCAGAAATCCGCCTGCTTCTGCCTCCCAAAGCAGTGGAATTAAAGGCCTGCGCCACCACCGCCTGGCCTTAGCTCCATCTTTTAAAATTACCATTGTGAGCATCTGCGAAAAGCAAAATATTATCTTAAGTTTTGGAGGGTAAGAAGTGTCTCACTCATAGCCCATGGCCTTGACCTTGCTTGGTAGGCAAACTTCAGCTACACTTCTTTAAACTGGTTAGCTTTCTTTAACTACTCAAGTGCTAGGATTACAGGTAAGGTTCACTATGTGTAACAAGAAATAAAGAACTTTTGATGGCTGTACAAGAAGCTGACCACAACATGTGCTATCCATTATGGCCAGTGTATGCTTACCAGGGTTCATAAGACACAGATCTGTAATGTCACAGAAGATAAAGTCAGCAAAGACATCCAGAAAATGACAGCTAGGATGAATCCTCAGGGAAGAAAAATCTGGACAGGAAGAAAGGCTGTGCCATAAGGAAAATGGGAGAAATCCCGAGACCATGGAAACTAGAAACATTATATGCAGAAGAACCAGTACATACTGTCCAGCAGTAAGCGCAGAGTAGCTTAAAGTTACAAACAAATCCATGATTAAAAACTAAAGCAGCATGAAATAGACAAAGCCGCAGGAATGAGCCCCAAATGGTATCTAAGGCCACAGCTCGCTGGTGGATAAAACCAGTCAGGCACTGTGGGACAAAGGTGATCCCAGACCTGTCTTACGGTAGGATCTTGAGGCCAGCCATTGTGAGCCAAGGTGGGGGTGGAGTAAGAGCCAGAGTACAATGACAACTAGAGACGCCTCAGCTTTGGGCTTGGGCACTTGCCATCAGGAAACGAGAAACAGACGGGAAAGAACTTCACTTCAGCTTGTGATATATACTTACTACGGAGTGAAAACCAAGTCTGAAGATTGCTCCCTGGCTTTGATAACTCGGAGTGGAAGGGGTTTAACTAGTCATTTTAGGATGCCTAGTACTTTTCTTGTGACAATCACAAATGTCTCTAGACACGGCCAATACAGAATATCACCCACCACTGAGAATCACAGTCTACAGCACTCACAGGATATGTTACAAATAAAAACCAAGTGTATATATACTTTTCAATCCTCTTTCCAGGGCTGGGGCAGTCGCTCATTCAATAATGTCCCTGCCAGCCTAGCTTCCTCAGAGTTCCAGTCCCAGTGAGCCACCCTCTATCAAAAACAAGGATAGTTCCTGGGGAAGCACATTTGAGGCTGACCTCTCACCTTCAAAAGCACACACGCATGACCTCATGAACAGACTCTCATATACCTTCTCTCACACACTTTGCCTCTTTTCCTAATATTAAGGTTCTAAGAGGCAGAACTTCTTTACACTCACTGCTGGGTTCTCTCAGGGGACCATCACCATACCTATACCCCAAGAGAGAATTGAATGTAATATACAAATACATTTAAAAATGTTTCTTACAAGCATGGTTTACTAAAGTTGCACACTTATCCTAGCATATATACATGATTTATTTAAAAAAAAAAAAAAAGAGGGGAAATGCCTTATTTTAAAAGTATATTTGAAGCCTGGTAGTGGTAGCCAATGCCTTTGATCCCAGCACTTGGGAGGCAGAGGCAGGAGGATTTCTGAGTTTGAGGCCAGCCTGGTCTACTGAGTGAGTTCCAGGACAGCCAGGGCTATACAAAGAAAAACAAAACCAACCAAACAACAATAAAAAAAGTGTATTCCTCAAAGTCAATAAAACAGTAATTATGAGAAGGAATTTGCTCATTTGAAGATAGTGACATGCTTCAAACAGTAAGCAATACAAAAGAACTATAACATATCTTACCTGTGGCAACTTGATTTATCAATCCTGCGGAACCACTGCTTGCGATCTGTGAAGGTGCCTGGCTAAGCCCAGGAGAAGGGGTTCCTAACCGAGGAAACTGCTGAGAACTCATTTCCACCTGCAAAACAAGTCAGGCTATGAATTACCAGATTCTGAAATTAGAACCAACATCCAGAGATCAAAGCATCGTTAGTATCCATGACATCTCTCAGAAAAACAAATACAGCTTCGTTTATCTAAAACAGTTATGATCAATGATGCAGCTGTCTATTGAGGACTTTTATATTCTAAGGCTAAATTAATAATGACAGACTTTACACAAATGTTGGAGGATACTATAACCTTCCAAAATACTTATGGACTGCTACATTAAATAAATAAATAAAAAAAAGACACTGAATGCTATATAGCCGCCAAATGGTAGTACTATAACCACAGGCTATCTATGTAAAATTTTTATGGAAAATAGTATAGCTCCTTTAAATACTCAAGCCTCACACCAAGGTAAATAGAACCATAATTAGTATGCCATAATGCCCAGCCCCAAGAAAGGATTGGAAATCTTACATTAAGACCCGATGCTTGCGGAATCCTCAAACGCTTTTCCGTAGAGGTCTCCATTTAAGGATTTCCTTTCTTCCTTATTACGGATAATCCCCCCACCCCCCACCCCCCAACCCGAGACACGGGTTGGATTCGAGAACCACGGTCTCTAAAATTGTCTTCCACTTTTTCCTTCGGAGTCAGGCTTCGTCTACCTTCTGTCTACCCCAGTTATCCCCATTTCCCCTCCGAGATCCCAGAACACACGTTTCCAGACTCCCCGGGTGTCGAGGCTCTGTTTCCCGGAGAAAACGTCCTACGGAGCTCTCTCGGCAAGCTAAGCAGTGTGTCCTTTTATACGTGGCCGCCACGAATGGCTCGAGGGGCTCTGCAGGCACAGAGGGAACGCAATTCGGAACGCGTCCCCGGCCAGCCTCAGTTCAGCCCGCCCGCCAGCCACACTCACCCTACGGCCAGCCGCGGCTCCGCTCCCAGTCCTCTTACCACCCAACCTACCCCTGCCTCCCCCGCCCGCTCATTGGCCAGACGCAGGGTGCATCACTGGATCCAGCACCAATCCGCAGTTGCCTGCGCGTACTGGGCCCGCCCCGCCCTCCCGCCGGCAGCCAGCCAATAAGACGCCAGTCTCGCTGGGGGCGGGGAGCAGCCGAAACTCCTGGGCTGGGCCAATAGAAGGGAGAGACAGGCGATCCCTGGCAAGAAGGGCGGGGATCCGGGAGGCCCCGCCCCAGCAAGGGTCTGAAAGCGGCGGGCGCAGGGCCCGGATGTGGAGAGTCACTTTAAACTGCTCCAGAAGCCAAACTCCCTAGGCCGTCCTCCTTCCCGCTGACTTCCCTGCGGAGGCCCGCGTCCGCCACGCCCCCACGCCCTGAGCTGCCCACCCCTCGGTCTTTCTCGTCCTTCTTCGCACCGATCATCCGGATCCTGCCGCAGACTCAACTGCTCTGCCTAGCTTGCTCAAGAGCTGGAATAAGGACCGCAAGAGCCGTGGCGGGTCTGTCCTTCCCCCGGGGACGAGCACCGGGACTGGCCATGCAGTCCCGCCCCCTCGACTCCTCCTCTCCCTCTCGGCTCTCGTCCCGCCATTACCTGGGCGCGGCCACGCCGTCTGTAGCTTGCTCTTGTGTGCTCTCCGTCTTTAGGGGTAATGTCCTCGGGCTCCGGACCCGCAGCCGCAGCCGGGCCGATAGCACTCTGTCCCCCACCCCTCACTCCAGCGAAGCTGCTTCCGCCGCCGTAACGAGACTTTCGCTTACTGGCTGCGACAAACCCCGCCCCTCGCTCAGGCAGCCACTCCTCGCCTGCAGAGAACAGGACGGCAGCCGGTCCCGCCTCTTGTAGCCGCAGAGGCCTCTAGGAAATGTAGTCCCCTGCCCTAAGAGGGCGGGGCCTGGGCGACTTGACGCGGGCTTCACTGTCCTTAGCAGTCAAGTCTGAAGACTGTTCTGCCATTTCTTTTGGGGACTGAGACGATAAAGGATTCCACGCTTTCGCCCCATCAGGAAAGCACTCGGTTGAATTTTACCCCGGTGGTGGAGGCAGTGGGACGCCTAAAGAGTAAAGGAGGGTGATTGTGGCTGCTCCGGGAGCCCGCCGTATCCTCATTGAGCCCTTCTCCCCTTGCTGCACGTAGGATTGGGTCTTGGCATCGAGGGATCACTGGGGTGGCTGTACCCTGCTGGAGCCGAACACCCGCCTGGGTCTTGCTCAGTGCACACAATTGGATAAGGCGGCTCTACTCTTGCTCAAGTCTTCCGGATTACAAAGAGAGGGGTGGGGTGTTGTTTTGCTTGTAATGGAAGTTATAGAGTTTATGTCTTTGCCAGAGATGGTGCTATACATTTTTTGTCTGCTAAGAGATTACGGATCCTTAATCCCAGAAGGTCATTTAGAACTAGAGTTTTGTGATTTGTTAGAAAATAAATGGAGATCATAATCGGTTCTTTGTGACAAGCCATACTGCTTGGGAAGAAGAGGGTCGCTCCTGGCTACGGGTTTTAAGTGTCCCTCCTCCTCCACGCTATCTTCTTTTCCCACGTCATCCTTTTTTTTTTTTTTTTTTTTTGGTTTTTCAAGACAGGGTTTCTCTGTGTAGCTCTGTAGCTCTGGCTGTCCTGGAACTCACTCTGTAGACAAGGCTGGCCTCGAACTCAGAGATCTGCCTGCCTCTGCCTCCCAAGTGCTGGGATTAAAGACGTGTGCCACCACTGCCCGGCCCACATCATCCTTTAACTCTCTGGTTTCTACTAACTGACATACTTCAGCCTGTTCTCTATTTAGGCAGTTTCTGACCTTATACTTTTTGTTAATTTTTAATTTTTTTTTGTCATTGGTGTTCACCCAATTGGCCAGAATGCCTTGAACATAATCTGTAGCTCTATCAGGCCTTGAATTTGCGTTCTCCCTTTCCCAGTCTCCAGAATAACTGGGATTGCAGGCTTTTTCCATTGGCCCTGGCTAGTGTCTCAAACTACTCCTTTAAAGTTACTAAAAAAAAAAAAAAAAAAAAAAAAGTGGGGGGTGGGGCTGGAGAGATGACTCAGTGGTTAAGAGGGCTGATTGATCTTACAAAGGTCCTGGGTTCAATTCCCAGCAACCACAAGGTGGCTCAACCATTTTTAATGGGATTTGATGCCCTCTTTGGGTGTGTCTGAAGGTAGCTACAGTGTACTCATAAAATCTTTAAAGAAATAAAATAAAGTTACTAATATTTACTCAAGGAGGTGATAAGATAGTTCAGCAAGTAAAGGCGATTGCACACAAAATAAATATGTAATGAAAGTAAAAAACAAAAGCTGGACTGATGGTTTAGTTAAGAGTGTATATTGCTCTTGCAGAGGACCCAAGCCAGTTCCTAGCACCCAAACTGAGCTCTTAGAATCACAGAGTTGTATAGGTATGTCCACACCACCTGGGTGCTGGGATGCCACATGCATGTGAACAGGCATTCCTGTGCCACACCTGATAATACTGGAACATGGCATACATATGAATAGGAGTCTCCACACCATGACGTGATGGTGGTGGGGCACTGAACAGGTATGAACAGGCATGTCTTCGTGGTATTGTGATGGTACAGGGACATGGCACTAGTATGAACAGGTAGGTCTGCACAGCCACACTGCCATGGACTGGCACGTGGTCACAGCTTGGGTGTCATCACACATGCCCATGCCATCACAGGATGGCACTGGGAAACCACATGCATGTGAACAGGCATGCACACAGCACCACAGAATGGTGCTAGGACATCATGGCATGTGTGTATAACAATTGTGCCTACACTGTCAAGGGACAGTGTATGAAACTGCATGTATGTGAACATCACCATGTGATAGCACTGGTGTGGAAAAGGTATGCCTACATTGCCACATGACAGGGCTGAGACATAGCATGTATGTAAATAGGTATGCTCATGTCATCCCCAAGAGGGACATGAGGCACACCATACATGTGAAGATGTGTTCCTGAGCTATCATGTTATGGAGCTGGTACACTGCTGTGTGTGAACAGGTGTGCCCACAGTACCACGTGACAGTGCTGGGACACAGCATGCATGTAGTTATAGCATCACTGCCATTTGACAGAACTGGAACATGGCATTATTGTGAACAGGTTAGCTCATGATGCAATATGATGATGCTGGGACTTGGCACATGCTTGAACAGGCATGTTCAAATTACTTTGTCATGGCATTGTGGCAGGTTTGCCCATGTCACTGCACAATGGGGCAGGAACAGGGTATGTGTGTGATCGCATGTGATTGTGCCACCTTGCAGTGGTTTGGGGATACAGTATGTGTGTGAGCACACATGCCTGTGACACTACATGACTACACTGGAACATGGCTCCTGTGTGAGCATGCATGATCAAGTGACCATATCATGGTGCTGGGACACAGCTCATCTGAGAACATACATGCCCATGCTGCCAAATGGAAGGGCGAGGACATTGCTTGTGTGTAAACGGGCATGTACATTCGCTGCCACATGATTGCATTGGGACAGAGAATTTGTGTAAACAGATGAGTCCATGATGAAATGCAATACTGTGGCATGGCATGTGTTGGAACAGGTATGCCCAATGCAACACTTGATGGCACAGGGACATGGCATATGGTGCCACTGATGGTGCTTGGTTATGGTATATGTGTGAGAAAGCACGCAAATGCCACCATGTAATGATGCTTGTATTTGCTTATTTGTAAACATGTATGTCCTAGCCACCATGTCACAGTGCTGGGACATAGGTAGTATGTGATCAGACGTGCCCACAGTATCACATGGTGCTGCTGGAACATGACATGTGTGCCCCACACCAATAGTGGAGGGCACTGGCACATGGCATGTGCCAACAGGTATGTATGTACACTCCACCATGGAATCATGCTGGACATGTCACATGTATTAACCAACATGCTGACACCATGTGATGGTGCTGGGACATGGCATGTGTGTAAACAGTCATGCTCAATTCCGCCACTGATGCTACTGGAACACAGAACACATGTGAACAGGTGTTCCTATGCTATGTGACAATGCCGGGCCACAGCATGTGTGTAAAATGGTGTGCACAAGCCAACACTGGTGGGACAACACATATCTGAACAGCTTGCAGAGATATGAATTGTTGGGAATTGGTTCTATTCCTTTGTCTTATTTCAGCTCTCAAAAGCCAGGCTTCCAGACCTGCCCCTAGATGCCTTCGATTGATAATGAAGAATTTCCATACAGCCAATGGTGGGCAAGGAGGTGAGGCAGGACTTTCAGACTGCACAGGCAAGGGACTGAGAGAGAAAGAGAGTTGGGGGAGAGAATCACCTTGACTTGGAGGGAGAAGGATCAGATTTAAGAGCTGCAGGAGAGAAAGCATCCCACAATATAGGTAGAAAGAGAATGCCCTACAGGGGTGGGGGTGGGGGAAGGGTGCTGTCCAGAAGGTAACAGGGCAGCAAAGATAAAATATAGATTTAGAAGGTATTATGCCAGAAATAACAGAGGGAAGTGTATGCTAAATTTAGGGAGGTTTGGGAGTGCCTAGCCATTGAGGTAGTCAAGGCATATCAAAATAGCTGGCAAGTGTGTGTGTGTGTGTGTGACTTTCATTCAAGAGTCCTGAGAGCTTTTGGGAGGGTTTAGTGGTTTAACTAATTCACTGCTCCAATGGATGATTTGTAAGCACACATGCTAGAACTATTACATGAGAACAAAGATGCATATACAACAATGTGATGGTGCTAGATACAGCACATGTGTGTGTGTGAGTAGTCATGCCCACACTACCACCTGAGAGTCCTGGAACATAGCACACATGTGAGCATGTGTGCCCACACTGTCCTGGGCTAGCACTGGGTATGGCATGTATATGAACAATCACATACATGCCATTACATATCAGTGATGGGACATGACACATTGTGAACACTCATGCCTGAGTTGCCATGTCACAGTGCTGGGACGTAGCTTGTGTGTGATCAGTTGCACCCATACTGCCCATGTGACAGCACTGGGACACAGCTTACATGACTGTGAAGGCATGCATTTGTGCTGGGGCACAGTGTGTGAGCAAATGAGCCCCTAGTGTCGTGGATAACACTGCAACACAGCATGCATATGAATAGACATGCCCACACTACCATGGAATTGTCCTGGGGTACAGCATGCATGGGAATAGATTTACTCATGCCACTACAAAATGGATCTGGGATACAACACCCATGAGAAAAGGTATATGTATGCCACCATATGATTGATGGGGGTGGGACATGATACCTGTGTGAACAGGTCTGCCCATGTTTCCACATGACAACACTGGGACATCATATGTGTGTGAATACAGGTGCCCACGTCACCATGAGCAAGCACATGAATAGGCATACCCACACTGCTAAGTGATGGCACTGAAATACAGCATGTGTGTGTATATGCATGCACATGCCACCAAGGAATTGAGTTGGGACATGGCACATGTGTAAACGGAAATGCTGGTTTCACCACGTGACAGCATTGGAACACAACATTTGTGCAAATTGGTGAGCCTACATCATGACACGATGATGCTAGAACATGGAACATATGTGAACAGGCATGCCTGTGTGGCAATGTAATTCTGCTGTTACATGTCATTCGTGTGAACAGGCTTGCTACGGCTACCATGTAAAAATATGGGGAACTGGTTTGTGTGTGAACCAGTGTGCCCACACCACCACAGGACAGTGGTCAGAGACTAGGCATGCCCACATTGTGAGATTGTGCTGGGATGTTGTATGCATGTGAATAAGCATGTTGATTATTCATGTTGATTAAGCATGTTGGTTCAGGGACATGTGTTTGAAAATGTGTGCCCAATTTGACATGTGGCTGTGCTGGGACATATCATACATGTGAAGAGGTGTGGCATGTCACCATGTGACAGTGCTGGGACATGGCACATGTGTAAACAGGAATGCCCATACCATCATGTGACACCTGCACCCAGAGGGACAACTAATCAGGAAAAAGCACTGGCAGATGTTTCCAGGATTCCTCTAATCATGAAAAACACAGACATCTGTGCCTAGGTGTTCAGCTATTCAGGAAACATGTGAAACAGCAGTGTTTAGGTGTGCAGTTAATTAGACACAGATACTTGTGGGAGGGGAAACAGACAATCAAGAAAAATGACAGACAGCTGCGCCCAGGGTATAGTTAATCTAGAAAAGAGCAGAGACCTGTGCCTAGGATACAGCTCTGCATATACCTGCACTAGAACAGCAATGCTCATGGCTTGAGGAGGAGTGCACTGGTATGGACAAATAACAGAACAGCAGTGATAAATGTGCACGTACTATTAAGGTACGTATTAACTGCTGCGTTACAAATGCACTGCACACAGATGGACTGTAACAGCAGTGATCACAATGATATGAGAAAGCATGCAAGCACTACTGCAAAAGTACAGATATGAACAATGATGTTCTAGTGTAAGTGTGCACATGTACATATTAGTACAGGAGTACAAATGGATATCCATGAACAGTGTACATGGATGTACTCATACAGGAGGATACATGGATGTACTATTATATCCCCCCACAGATATGCCATAACAGAAGCACACACACACACACACACACACACATACACACACAGGTGCACACACAATGCTACAGGTGGATAGAGGGATGTCCTATAACTCACTGCTAAATTAATCAGGAGACAAGAGCACATATAAGGTTATACTACAGCAGCTGTGCACATGGATGCAGCGGCAAAGATCTGTGATTACTACTGCAGTACATACATGTACTGGAAGAGCAGTGCTGCTGGTAGTACTCGTGATGCAGCACACCTGAATATACTTACTCATCACATATGGATATCTCTGTACAGTTTGAAACATGAATGTACTACTGCAGAAGTAGAGCACTGCACACTGATGTCCTAGTATAGCCTAGTGCATGGGTGAGTATGAACAACAGAGCACAGTGTCTTAGCAAAAACTGATATACTCCTACTGCAGCATAAACAGATGTGCACATTGTTAATACAACAGAGCACACGGCTGCATCTGTACAGCAGTGCACATGTCTGTGCTAGAACACCAGCACATGCTTTTGTAGAATAGATTGGTGCACCACAGTGTACTTACAAGTACAGCCACAAACTCAGATGTGCTAGCCCTGTACCTATATCTTTGTATACAAAGATTTTCTACTAAAAGGGGATATTATCATTTCACTGCACATGGACACTGTCTTAGTTAGGGTTTTACTGCTGTGAACAGACACCATGACCAAGGCAACATTTAATTGGGACAGGCTTACAGGTTCAGAAGTTCAGTCGATTATCATCGAGGCAGGAACATGGCAGCATCCAGGCAGGTATGGTGCAGGAGGAGCTGAGAGTTCTAAGTCTTCATCTGAAGGCTGCTAGGAGAGGACTGGTTCCCACATGGTTAGGAGAAGGGTCTCAAAGCCCAAGCCCACAGTGACACACTTCCTCCACAAGGCCACAGCTACTCCAATATAGCCACATTTCCAAACAATGCCACTGCCTAGGCCAAGCATATTCAAAACGCCATAGACACAGATGTACTTGTACAGAAATAGCACAGTATACAGTGATGCTTTGGAATCAGTGTGTCCATATATTTATTAGAAAACACATGTGTACACAAACAGCAGCCCACATGGTTTTACTAGTACAGCAACACACATGGAAAGACAAGTAAAGGATTGCACATGGATTCATAATTCAGGAGTTATCACATATATTTCTAATTTTTTTCCAGGCTGGAGAGATGGCTCAGTGGTTAAGAACACTGGCTGCTCTTCCAGAAGTCCTGAGTTCAATTCCCAGCAACCACATGGTGGCTCGCAACCATCTGTAATTGAATTGACGCCCTTTTCTGGTGTGTCTGAAGACAGTGAGAGTGTACTCATACGTAAAATAAATAAATAAATCTTTAAAAAAATATGTTTCAATATTAATTGATACACTATTTCTGCAGCATAAACTGATGCTTAATTGATTGATAACTGATTAATTGATAAAAAATATGTATCAATATTAATTGATACACTATTTCTGCAGCATAAACTGATGGGCATTTACAATAGAGGAGATGGATGGGTATGGACATGCACAACAAATAACAGCAGTGCATCTTTTTAGGATTAGAGCAGTGCCATGGGATAGATAAGTAAACAGGAAAATTGGAAGTAATGATTCAAAGCAAGAATAGTTGTGCTACCGATACAGCACCCACTGGTGTACTGCAATGGAAGTGGCCACAGATGAACTGGAAAAAAGTTCACATGAGAATATTAAAATATTAGTGCACCAGGATGTTGGAGCACCAATGCAGAAGTGAAGCACTACACACTGATGCCCTAGTATTGGTGTGTCTACGTATTTACTAGTACATCAGAACACATGGATAGACATTGCAGCAGTCTACACAGGTTAACTAGTAGAGTACTATACAGGGAAATATAAGTGAAGGAGCACACCCAGATTCAGTAGTATAGGAGTGATCATGCATGTCATGGTAAAGCAGCGAATGTGCACATATGAGTATAGCTTTACACATATGTACTAGCACAGAAATGTAATACTATAGAAAGACTATAGGTATATGATATTAGCTCACTGAAAGTATTGGAAAGGAGCATACAAAATATACTAGTCCATGACTGCATTTGAATGTACTGTTAAGCAGCTCCCAGACATCTATTACAAAAATACCACACAATGGTGGCTTTGCAAATTTTGATGTATTTTTACTGCAGCATAAAATGATGTGAATTGATACGAAAGCATGTCGATATACCTGTACCACTTTCCACAAGCCTGAACCAGAATAACAAGCCATACCTTCTGAAGAATAAAGCTGTGTACTGACGTGGACAAGAACACAGGGCAATGGAAGTGAAGAATGCTTGTACTACTAGTGTACCAACCAAAATGTGTTGGAATAGCAGTGATCACGGATTCACTAGGAATGAGCACACATTACAATATTATTATAGCAACATACCTAGATATTGAAGTACTAGTGCATAAGCTGTGCAGTGTACGCTGATGTCTTTGTCAGTGTGTCCATGTATTTACTGGTATGTCACAACACACAGATTGTGAACAGCAGTATGCATGTATGTAGCACATACATGGACCACACCTAGACTCAATACCATGGGGGGAGGGAGAGAGAAACAAAGAGAGAAAGTGACAGAGAGGAGAGACAAAGAGGATGGGGAACAAGTTAGAAGAGAGAGAGAAGAGAGAAAGAGTACACAGAGATGAATAAAGTATACAATACAGAGAAGAAGCTGGGGGGAGATATAGAGAAGAGAAATAAAATACAGGACAAAGAATGGGATGGGAGAGAGAGCAGAAAGAGAGAGAGGGGAGATTAAGGGGGACAGACAAAGGGGAGATAGACTAGAGAGTGAGAGAGAAGAGAAAGTAGAGAGCTAGAGGAGAGGGAAGAGACAAGGAAGATAGAGGAGACAGAGACAGTGATGAGAGATTGATAATAAACATAAGAGTAAGATGTGAAAAAGACGTGTGTGTGTGTGTGTGTGTGTGTGTGAAAGAGAGAGAGACAGAGGGAGAGAGAGGGGGGAGAGAGAGGAAAGTTTCAAGAGAGAGAGAAGAGAGACAAGTCATAGAGTACACAGAGAAAGATAGAAAAGAAAGGTAAATGAGAGAGTGAGCTGGAAGAGAGAGGAAATAGAGTGGAGAGAGAGGAGAGAGTCAGAGACAAGAGAGCACATTAAGGGAGTGAGAACGAGGGGAGAGTGTAAGGAGACAGTGAGTAGAGAGAGAAGTGGGGAGAAAAGAGAAAGAACAGAGGAGGAGAAAATGGGAAATGAGAAAGGAGAAAAGAGAATATTGAGAGAGAAGAAAGAAAATGTGGGAAAGAGGAGAGAGAGGAGAGAGGTGAATGAAACAAGAAGAGAGAGAGATAGACAGAGAGTGAGAGAGAAAGAGAGAGCAGAAAGAAAGCATTGAGATATAACAGAGATTGAGCATATAGAAAGAAGAGGGAGGAGAGAGCAGAGATCCAAGGGGTAGAGAGGAGAGAGGGAAGATGCTGTGAAACAGCCAGAGGAAGAGAGGCTTTTTATACACTAGAATAATAGCATAGAAACTGGGTCCCAACTAAATGAGTAGGAAAGGAAGAACTGCTCTCTAGTGAGATGCATTCTTAACCCAGAAGTGGGTGAAAGAGAAAGAGAGAAAAGAAAGAAAGAAATTTAGTACAGAGAGGAAAGCAAGAAGAGAGAGTGAAGCAAGAAGAGGGAGCAAGAATGTGACAGAAAAGAGGAGAGAGAGAGGATAGAGAGACAGACTGAGAGAAGAGAGGAGAAAACAGAGAGAGTAGAGGGCAAGAGAGAGATGAGAAGAGAGAGAAAAAGGAGAGCTGAGGAGAGAGGGCAGAAAGAGAGACTGAAAGGAGAGAGCAAGACAGTAGAGATATAGTAAAGAGAGTGTACAGAGAGGAGATGTGAGAGAGGAGAGACTAGAAACAAAGAGGAGACAGAGGGGATAGGGGAGAGTTAGGGAGTGAACATAGAAAAGCAAAGGAAATAAAGAGGAAGGATAAAAGAGATGGAAGAGAGAGTGCGAGAGCAGAGAATAAAAAGGAAGAGAGGGAAGGAGTAAAGTTAGAGAAGAAAGAAAATAAAGAGAGAAAGCAAGAACACAGAAAGAAACAGGAGAGAGACAGACAGACAAGAGATAGAGAAGAAAGGGATAGATGAGGGAATGAAATGTAGAGAAGCACTCAAATGATAACTGGACAGAAGGATGAAAATCAAGAAAGAAAGAGAGGGGAAGGGAAGGAAGAACAGGGAAGAGGAGAGGAGAGCAGGGGAGAGGGGAGGATAGGAGAGCAGGGGGAGGGGAGGATAGAAGAGTAGGGGAAAGGGGAGGAGAGCAGGAGAAAGGGGAGGAGAGGAGAGCAGGGGAGAGGAGAGGAGAGCAGGGAAGAGGGAAGGAGAGCAGGGGAAAGGGGAGGAGAGGAGAGGATAGGAGAGCAGGGGAGAGGATAGGAGAGCAGGGGAGAGGATAGGAGAGCAGGGAAGAGGGGAGGAGAGCAGGGGAGAGGGGAGGATAGAAGAGCAGGGGAAAGGGAAGGAGAGCAGGAGAGAGGAGAGCAGAGCAGGGGAGAGGAGGGGGTAGGAGAGCAGGGAGAGAAAGCAGAAGGGGAGTGAAGTAGAAATTTCTGGTTTCTTTGGAGACTCAGTTGTGCCAAGAGATGTTTTTCTGGAAGCAATCTTATGAGAGGACACGTGATGTTTGGAAAGAGTTTAAGTAGAACCTAACAGACAGTGAATGGTGCTCTTGCATTGGCTTGCCTAGCAACACTTCACTGGTCTCTGCAGATGCCTTGCATCGGTACACCTTGCAACGTTTTGCTGGCCTTCGCTGATCTTCACTTGTCATGACTTCTAGAGAAACACACTAAAGAACTTGTGGTATTTGGCTGCTTCTGGCTGCTTCTTGCGGCTTCTGCAGACACAGGCCAATTGACCCCTTACTCCCCACTCTCAGTCTCTCTCTCTCTACTTTCTCTCTCTCTGTCTTCTCTCCCTCTATAATCTCTCTCTTTCCCCTCTCTGATGCCTTTTCTATCTCTTTCACTGTTCTTTCTCTCACCTTTTCTCTCACTCTCTCCTCTCCTCGCTTCCATTCTCTGCTCCTTCCTTTTGCTCTCTTCCCTCTCCTCTCTCTCCTCTCTTTCACCTCTCATTTCTACTTACTCTCTCTCACTCCCTTCCTCCCTCTTCTGTTCAGTTGAGATTTGGTAATGCATGTTTCCTAAGACATTCCTGACTTTCATGCTCCTCCAATGAGATTTAGTTTCTGTGCTCTTACTCAAAGGTATGCAAAACCTTTGCTCTATAATAGCAAATTGCTTTCAAGACACACTAGTGCAATAGTGAAAGAAAGCTTTGGCAGTAACCAACCAAGACCTGACTTGACTTAAGACCCATTCCAAGAGGTAGAACTCACATCCAACACTGCTTGGATGGCCATGGGCCATGGGAAACCCAAATATTACTGCTCTGCTAAAGGGATGTGGCAATGAAATGACTGCTAATGACAGCCTGTTTTACTCACCAGTGCCTTGCTCAGCCTTCATCAAAGAAATTTCTTCTTGCAGCATTTAGAAACAAATACAGAGACCCACAGACAGACAGTATGCAGAGAGTGAGAGACCTTGGAATCTAAATAGGATATCTCCATCAAATCCCTCCTCTCATGACTCGAATAAGAAGGAGGAGGAGGAGGAGAAGAGGAGGAGGAGG
>NW_022196895.1:27606919-27615315 GCF_008632895.1 Mastomys coucha | reverse complement strand
AGAAGAAAAAGAAAGAGAAAAAGAAGAAAAAGAAAAAGAAGAAAGTAAAAGACCAGAGGGGATGGAGGACAGGAAGGAATCAAGGCCTCCTAGACACAATAGGGCTGGTGCACATATTGACTCAGAGACTGTGGCAGCAGGCACAGGACCTGCAGGGGTCTGGATCCAATGGGGCCCCTGAGCTGAGAGGAGAAGTGGAAACCTCTTCCTCTCACCCCAGTCTCTTGGTTCTTTCTTTTCTGTCCTGTTTTCTCTTTTCTCTCTTACTCTCCTGTCTTTCTATTTCCTCTCTATTTCCCTTCCTTCCCCACCTCCCTCAATCTCCTTCTTAATCCTTCTCTCTCCCTTCCCATTCTCTCCATTTCTCACACTCACTTACCTCTTTCCTCTCTCTTCTCCCTACACTCTTCTCTCCCCTAGCTTGCACTCTCTCCCCATTTACCTCTTTTCTCTACTTCCCAACTTTCTCTCACTGTGCTGCATTGTGTGACTTTCTGTCCTGTGTCTCTCATCTCTCTCCACCTGCCCTCTCTTGTAACCTTGCTCTCTCTCATATCTCCCTGCCTGTCTCCTCTCTATATACCCTCTCTTCTATCTTCCCTCTCTCTGCCTCCTCCTCTTTCACTCTTTCTCTGCATTATCTCTCACTCTCTCCTCACCCCTTCAGTCACTCTTGCCTTTCTTCAATCTCTCACTTTTTGTCCTCTCTCTGTGTCTCTGTCTCTCTCTCTCTCTCCCCTTTCTCCACTCCCCTGTTTCTCTCTTCTTGTCTGTCCCCCATCTCTTCTTCCTCCTTTTATTCTTATCTCCCCTTTTGTCCCCTCTTCCTTTTTTCTCTTCTGTCTCTCTTGTTGCTCTCACTCCCAGCTTTCTCTGCATCTCTCTCTGTTCCTCACTCTTTCCCACATTTCCTTGCTCCCACTCTCCATTGTCTCTCATTCTCTCCTCCACTTCCTTCACTTATCTCCCCTCACTTTCTCTCATCTCTTTCCCTTGTTCCCCTTTCTCACTCATCTCTCTTCTCTCTTACAACCTTCTCGTTTCTTTCTCCTGTTTGCTCCTTCTTTCTCTTTTTCTTTTCACTCTATTCTGTTTCTCCTTTAACTCTTTTTTTCTGTCACCTCTCCTCTGTCATTCTCTTCCCATCATTCATTTCTATTTTCTCTCCCTCTTTCCACAATATCCTCCTGTTCTTTCTCCTCTCTCATTCTCTCATCTCTTCAGATCTTCTCTCTTACTGTCCCCTCTAGATTCTGGTCTCCTCACCTCTCTCCTCTTTCTTCTGGCTCTCAAATCTCACTTTTCTTCTTTCCTTCTTTCTCTCACATGCTCTCCATTTTATCTCCTCTCCCCCCTCTCGTTTACCTCTCTACTTCCTCCTCTCTTTCTGCTCTCTATACCAGCTCTCTCACATCTATCTCATCTCCCTCTCTCCTGTCTCTCTCCCATGTCTAATTCTAACACTACCCTCATATGCTAATCCTAACATTCCAACTCCAATCCGAATCCCTAACCCTAATCCTCCAACTCTAACACTTATTCTAACCCTACTCTAAACCTCTAACACTAACCCTAAATCTAACTCAGACTAATCTCTAACTCTAACCCTTCAGGCATAACCCTAACCCTATAACAATAGCCCTCTAACACTAACCCCATTACTATATTCCAACTATAACCCTAACCCCATTACTCTGACCCTGTAATTCCCAAGCCCTAATGTGAATCATAACCCTAATATAAACCCAGTCTTAACCCTTCTAATAGGGCCACTAGATGGGGACAAAGCCCCAGACACAGGCTAGGGGATGGCATTGTGAGGAAGGCACTTGCCTTAGAAATCAGATGGACTGAGTTTGGACCAACAGAAAACCCTAGCATCAAAGTGCTAGACTTAGAAAATATGAATCAGAGCTGGATGGTGGTGGTGCACGCCTTTAATCCCAGCACTTGGGAGGCAGAGGCAGGCGGATTTCTGAGTTCGAGGCCAGCCTGGTCTACAGAGTGAGTTCCAGGACAGCCAGGGCTGGGCTATACAGAGAAACTCTGTTTAGAAAAACAAAATAAAACAAAACAAACAAACAAACAAACAAAAACAATCCCCCCCCAAAAGAAAGAAAATATGAGTCAGGGGCAGAGAGGCATGAGGCAGTATGAAACCAGCTGAGATAAAGCACCCTTCCAGGGTCAACAAGTCTCTGGAACAGAGAAAAGTGAAGAAAACTGGGACACAGAACCAACAGCAAAGACAGGTACAGGAACATACATATTTGTAATCCCGCATTCCCATGGACCCACAGAGGTGAAGAAAGGTTAATCCCTTTCTGAGCCAGCTAGTGGGAAAGTCACCAGGACACCAGCCTCAAATATTGCTGGATTAAAGACTAACATCAGCAGCTGTCCTCTGACCCCAGCTGCATGCAACTGGAATCACACAAAAGAGATGCACACACACACACACACACACACACACACACACACACAAACATACTAAAAAGAGTTTTAAAAAATTATGTCTTTATGCGACTCTTTAGAAGATATGTTGCCAGGCATTGGTGGCACACACCTTTAATCCCCGCAACTGGGAGGCAGAGGCAGGTGGATTTCTGAGTGCGAGGCCCTGGTCTACAGAGTGAGTTCCAGGACAGCCAGAGCTACACAGAGAAACCCTATCTCAAAAAATCAACCAACCAAACAAACAAAAAAGAAGATATGTAATATGGGAGTCATAGCTTACCAAGTGACCTCCTTATAAAACGTGAGCCAGGAATCATTATGAGGTAAGCTGAGGGTGCTTCTGAGATACAACACCTTTCGAGGGTCAATGATTCTCTAAAATAGAGAAAATAAAGAAACTTGGAATACAGATCAGGGAAGCCCAAGATGAGTGGAGCTACCCAGAGCTAATATTGGAATTATTAGCTGACATTCTGAGATAGCAGAGATGAGAACCTTTCTTTTCAGCATGGCCAATGAAAACATGACTTCCCCAACACAAAGCCAATCCTTTCCTCAGGATAAGGGACTCTCAGAGGTGGTATCTAGCTTCTGAAGCTTCAGGTTCCTTGGAGACATGCTAGTTCAAAACTAAAGGCACAGCTTTCAGATACCCTGCAGCACTCACCCAACACAGGGAGGCGGGTACCACTAGGAATACTGGTCGAAAGGCTTTCAATGGCTACACTCTAGGAAACATGTCTCTGCCACAGAGGAGTCAGGAGGTCTTTGGCTACTCAGATGATTCTCAAGGAGGGCTGACATAGAAGAGGACGTAGTTCATTCAAATCCCTGTTGAAGAACACAGTTTTGTGACTGTTTCCCATCATACAGACAACACATCATGAAAGCTATAAGTTCCACAAGCCATCTGCCTATATCACATGAGCAATTTGGCACTCACATCCCACAACCACACAAAGTTTGAAAGTTTGAAGGAGCACCTAAGATAGTTTGAAGGAGCACTTAAGACATCCCTTAATCCATCTGCATAAAGAAGAGCCAACGATGAAAACTCTTCGACCTTAAAGAGCTCAGAATGACCAGGATCAATATCCTGATGGACCAATAACAATTCACATAGACCTCAATACATCTCAACTCATTACTGCCTGAATGTCCTCCACAACATATATGGGCACATATATTTCACACATAAATTCATGTGCACATATGAATACCAGATATCCTACAGGGAGGAGAGGTGAGCATCAATGTCAACATCATACAACGCCATCAGGACCAATGCCAACCTACCAACCTGATGCTACTGAACATAGAACTGGGAGGAGATGAGCCTCATTTGCTGCTAAAAGCCAGCTCCTGCACACCTGCATCCTTCCACATGACTGTGGGACACAATCCACCTGCTCCCCCATGTAAAAGTCTCCATTCCAAACCCCAAAGCATAGCATGTATTTTCAGCATATACACCTATTATAGTTTGTGAACATATACATGTAAGTGCTACTACATGTTCCTGAGAATACATTCATAACATCTGCTGCTGGCTAACTTTCAGAGAAGAAAACAATAAAAAATACCTACTCAGTCTGGGTATTCATCCACCTGCCATGGTTACAAGTATGCACACACAAACCACATACACTTGTTACAAACATTTATAACATGTTGTCTATGCACACACAATAGAAACATGACAAACACTGATTACAAAGTCATGAGGTACCTGAAAACCCCCTCAAGTACCACCTTGAGCATAACTCAGCCATGAACTACCCCGAGGCAGCAACAATGATGGCAGTTGCTGCCACTGCAGCAAACCAAGCCTGGTGCTAGTCTCAGTGAGGCTTTCTGGGACAATAACCATTATCCTTATTTTATAGATGACAAAAAGAAGATGCAAAGAGATTAAGTAACTTGCTAGTCAGATAACAAGTGTTTGAGATGACATTGCATCAAGACAGCCGTATGCCTCCAGTGCATGTGCAGCTCAGTCATGGCACCCAGCTTTTCTTACAGGCTGTGATTCTCTAGAAACAGCAGAGCACACACACACACAGGGCAGGAAGCCTGCTCTCTCCACACCAGAGCAAGCAGGGACAGTATCAAACAGTCATCAGCATCTCACTAAAGCAGAATGCAGACTTTGGCTTGCCCAGTTACCCTGTTCCTACCCAAAGAAGTCTAGCTATCTCCTGTTCATATGGTAAAGGGGAAGCCCCACCACGCATCCAACACTTTCTCTGCTTGGCCCGAGAAGCTCAGATGGACAAGGCTCCTGCTTTTTCTCAATGGGATCCCCCTCTGGCTATAGGAAGAATAAGATAAGGTAGAAAGCTGCTCCCATTCTCCACACACAGGACTCCCAAATCAAACATCAAAGTCCACAGTAAACACCAGCTCTCTGCCAATGTGGGAGCCAAAGGACAGAGATTCTGTCACTTCTTTACTAAGCCACCACTCCAATCTAACTGCCGAGCACGGTGTTCCAACACCACCTTTTTTTTTTTTTTTTTTTTTAAATCTAAATGTTTCTTTTCTATGACATTCTAGTTCCCTGAAGATTTCCTTATTTTATTTTTGTTTAAGTGTCCATGGCTTAGTGTATGTCTGTGTACCACATGCAGAGAGATGCCCTCTGAGGCCAGGGGAGTCACAGCCTCTTAGCTCGAGGTGTTCGTTGTGAGCTACCAGGTGTCGATGCTCAGAACCAAACCTGTGTCCTCTACAAAAGCAACAAGTGCTTTTAACAATGAACTCATCTCTCCCACCCCTGTAAAAGTGTCTTGTTTCTCAGCGACCTCAGGAAAGAACATGTCCCTTACAGCCATATCCAAATCCTGTTTGATTTTTATTGCTAACCTGTGTCCCTCCAGACTATCTATAATTAATGAGCAGCTGTTGAGGTTTGGTTTATGCTATGTATTGTAATGCTAAATCCTATACCCAAAGGTCTAGGCCTTCAAGTGACTTCTCATGTTTACAAGCTCTTGTGCAAACCTTGTTCCTTAATTTAAAACTATTGGTTAAATAAAATTGGCTACAGTCAATTACTGGAAGGATTTGCCAGGCAGAGGTGCATGCCATTAATGCCAGCACTTGTGAGGCAGGGGCAGGAGGATTTCTGAGTTCAAGGCCAGCCTGATCTACAGAGTGAGTTCTAGGACAGCCAGGGCTACACAGAGAAATCTTGTCTCGGAAAAAAAACAACCAAACAAACAAAAACAAAAACAAAAACAAAAAAACAACAGAAAAAATTTACTGGAAGGATTAGAGGTAAGTGGGTTTAGAATGACCTGGTTAGACGAGAGACCAGAGGAGGAGGAAGAAAGGAGGAGAGAGAGGAAGCCGCCATGAAGGGAGAGGGATGATAATAAACACATGGCCAAGAGAAACAGCAAGTAGGCGAGGTAGCCGGCAGGCAGTTAGAAGAGTCAATTGGGTGACCCCCAGTAATTGTCAAACCAAATAAAATAACCATAGTCTGAGTCTCATTTATTTGTAAGCTAGTCAGGGATAAGCTTACATTGTTTGTACTACAGGCAGTTCTAGAGAGATGGCTCAGCATTTAAGATCAAATACTGTTCTTCCAGAGACACTGAGTTTGATTCCCAGCACCTACATTAGGCAGACCATAACCCCTGTAACTCTAGCTTCAGGGGGATCCAACTCCAACTCCATCCTTTGCAGTCACCTGCACCCACATGAATATACCTACACATAGACATACAATGAAAGTGCTTTTGTAAAATACTTTTTACAAAACTTTTTATAAATTATTTATTAAAGAATAATAATTAATAGAGAAACATCAGGGTACTAGCAAGCAGTATAAAATATGTACAGTAGAAATCAAGAGAAGAGGAAGGGACAGAGACGATGAGTGAGGAAATTATACTTGAAAACTTTGACTTGAGAGATGCTTGGGCAGTGTTGGCGCTCACCTCCTGTTGGCACTTGAGAGATCCTCACCCGCAGTACAAAGCAGTCAAGTGCCAACAGGAGGTGAGTGCCAACACTGCCCAAGCATCTCTTCAAAAGGAAGTGAGTGTCAACACTGCCCAAGCATCTCTCAAGTGCCAACAGGAGGTGAGTGCCAACACTGCCCAAGCATCTCTCAAGTGCCAACAGGAGGTGAGTGCCAACATTGCCCAAGCATCTCTCCAACAGGAGATGAGCGTGAACAATGCCCCAGCATCTCTTCTGCACCGTGCATTTTATTTATCAAGCAGCACACACATAAGAAGATTAAAGATGGCAAACAGCTCACAGCAGGAGGCTTAAGGGGTCAGCTGTCCTGCAGCTTCAATGGCTTGAGTTCTTCCAGCCTGGGCCTCTATTATGCACCAAGCACCGGAATGCAGACACATGTGGCTGCATTGCTGGGTGAGTGTAAATCAGACACACCAAAAGGAAGGACATGAAGTTTGGGAGGGTCTGTGTTGTGGTCATTTGGGGGAAATTAGAGTACCTGGGTGTAGGACTTGAGGCAGGTTTTCCTTTTGGAGCACAAACTAGCCACTACTTCACAGTAATCCTCTTGCTTCAGTTTCCTGGGTTTCTGAGATTACAGTTGTATACCCCATGCTAGACTTGAATGGAAGTTTTAATAGGGGAAAGTAGGGGCAAAAAAAGATGGCTCTGAGGTTACAATTGAATACTTAATATGGGGTACAGATGCCCAGAGTTCTGGTCTCCATACCCAGGTCAAAACTATCTGAGATGCTACTTCCAAGGAATCCAATGACTCTGGCCTCTCTGGGAGTTATGTATTCATATATACATACCCCCTACATACTTATAATTTAAAAACAACAAATATTGCTGGTCCTGATGGTCACACTTTTAATCCTCAGCACTTGAGAGACAAAGACAGGTGGATCTCTGTGAGTTCCAGGCCGGTCTGATCTATATAGAGAGTTTTAGGACAGCCAGTACTACACAGAGATACCCTGTCTTTAAAAAATAATAACCATAAGCTCCACTCCCAGGCACTCTGACACACCCAGGATCAGAGGTGAGCAGGAACCAACATCTGTCCCAACACTGGGAGTAACTGGGTCCAGCGGGACCAGGAACACAGGAACTCTGCCAGCCCAGTGACTCCGGTTCCTTCCGGTCTGCCTGGGTTGGGGTCCAGAGCAGACCTTGGGCACAAGCTCCACAGCCAGTCCCACAACACACAGAGGAAGCTCCACTCCCAGGTGCTCTGACACACCCAGGATCAGAGGTAAGTAGGAACCAACATCTGTCCCAATACTGGGAGTAACTGGGTCCAGCGAGACCAGGCACACAGGAACTCTGCCAGCCCAGTGACTCCAGAGTTCCTTCTGGACTGTCTGGGTTAGTGTTCTGAGCAGACCTTGGGCACAAGCTCTGAAGCCAGTCCCACAACTCACAGAGAAAGCCACACTCCCAGGTGATTTAACAAGCCCAGGATACCAGGATCCCAGAATCACAGGATCACAGAGTCAGCTTGATTCTGAGGAGTTCTGACACAATCAGGATCACAGGAAGGCAGGCTCCAGTCAGATTTAGCAAGGGCAGGTAGCACTGGAGTTAACCAGATGCCGGGGGGCAAGCGTAAGAAAATAAACAACACAAACCAAGGTCACTTGCCATCATCAGAACCCAATTCTCCCACCATAGCAAGTCCTGGACACACCATTACACCAGAAACACAAGATTCAGATATAAGATCACTTATCATGATGATGATACAGGACTTTAAGAAAGACATAAATAGCACCCTCAAAGAAATACAGGAGAACATAGGTAAAGAGCTAGAAGCTTTTAAAGAGGAAACACAAAAATCTCTTAAAGAACTACAGGAAAACACAATCAAATAGGTGAAACAGGTTTAGATTCAAACCATCCAGAATCTAAAAATGGAAATAGAAACAATAAAGAAATCAGAAAGAGAGACAGCCCTGGAG
>NW_022196895.1:27604790-27604964 GCF_008632895.1 Mastomys coucha | reverse complement strand
TGAAATCATGTAACTTATCTCATCATAATGCAATAAAAGTTTAAAAAAAAAGCAAAGGCAGAAAAAAAAGAAAAAAAAAGAAAAACCGAAAGATAAAAAAAAAAGATTTTTTCTTCTTTTTCAAGTAGGTTAGTAATATATCTATCCTGATAAACTAGGGCAGCAAGTTAAAAT